>NW_025900197.1:0-27701 GCF_022539505.1 Lolium rigidum
CTTGTTAGGAGCTTCAAGTGTCTGTCTTCCTGTGTCGAATCAATAAATTGGGTAATACTTCCCTCGAAGACTGTTGCGATCCCCTATACTTGTGGGTCATCAACGTGTTGAGTCAAATCTTGAACCATCAATATCTTTTAATGTAATTACTTGAAAATCCCATGTATAAATTTGTTTTGGGACGTATCTTGAGGATATAGTAATATCAGGACTTAATAACTATTAATTTTGTAGTACAATTATAATCAGTGAAATAAGTGTGTTTTGAAGACCGTGCTAGAGTTGAAAAGATAACCTGTGCAAATCCGGCGGGAGTAACTGGGATTAGAAAGACTAGTCAGCGAGAGAACAACTATGCTATATCCAATTAGGGCTCTTAAGGAGAGCAATATTTAGAAAATAGAGTAGAACGAAAAGTAACATCGAGATGCCTACATAATCTTGAAAAAATTACGCAGACTATTGTTTTGTAAAACGAGCAAACAATAAACACAATAATTTGAGCAATAAGAGAAAACGTAAAGAGAGAAACAAAATAATATAACAAGTTTTGAGCTCATGCTGAGATTCATATAGAGTTGGTTGCATAGGAGGAGTGCATTCTATAAGAACATGCAAACCCTAATTTTATGATTCAAAAACGCTCTTTATGATGATTTTGTATGACTAAAATTCTCCAGAAGGTCAAAACCATATGACAGTCATCAATTAAAAATATACGTGAATCTCACATTTTTAATTAAAAAGATGGCCATTTCTTTCATTTCCACGTTATCGCTTCCAGAAGACAATTCTTTGCAGTCAGCTTGAATCTTCGGTTTCCTGGTAAAATAAAATAATGAAACTTGAATCAATGGCATCATTTTAAGCCATTGCCCATGACAGCCCTCTGCTTGCGGGCATCGACATGTTCTGTAGTGCAGAAAAAGGAATAGAGAAGCGTCAATGCACGTACTCAAGTACCGGATCTCTACCAAAACTCATGTTTGAGAACATTCTAATCCACGTCCTCGTCAAAGATCTACCCGTAGCGATGATCACCTCGTAATCTGACACATTATTTTAGTCATTAGACATTAATAGGAGATTAACTAGCTAGTGACCATATTTGATCCACACTTTCCTTTCCAATTGCCAAACTACGTCCCAACAATTGAGGGTGGAAAAGAAATTCTTGGATCAAGTTGAAACACAGTTTATTCCCACGCAGGTAACCCTATACATCCATCCATCAATCACTGTCCCAAGATCCTTGAAACACCTTCGTGCAGCTAGCATAGAGGTCTGAGGTTGCTAATCGATTAAATGTTACCTCCTAATCATGCAGTCTGCAAGTGTTGCTTTGTGTAGCCACGTCCTTTATCAATCATGTGGAATAATGTAGCGTCTCTCGTGTGCTCGTCTGACTTCGACAACAAGTCAACGACACCGGCGCGAACGAGGGGATGATCGAACGCCCTGAGGTTGATAGCGCTAGCTGCCTCACGGTGAGGGCGGAGCACAATGTTTTCAGAATTTATTGTGGTGACACTTCTTCATTGTTTCGGAGAGAATCCTTCACTGCTTTCAGTGGCATTATTGCGAGGATGAATGCTTTGTTTTTGGGACATGATCAGTTACGCAAGTCACAAGTCACAGCACGAGTTGCGTGTAAGTTACAGAGCATTCAGAAGCAGAAGCAGAAGCGAAACACATGGATCCTTGGGCCCTTCCGTGAGCGCGAGCATGGCCAAGTCCAACGGCGGCACGGCGGCCGTCGGAGGCCTGCATCAGCAGCAGAAGCCGGAGCGCGGGGCGTTCAGCTGCAGCTTCCGGATTCCGCTGCATTACCCGCGGTACAAGAAGGCGGACTACGAGGCCATGCCCGAGTGGAGCGTTGACTGCTCTCTTCTGGAGTACGGCCTCCCCATCGCCAGCGACGTCCACGACAAGAGGCACTTCACCATGGGCGCCTTCCTCTGGCCCGGCCAGTACTGATCGAGCTCACCTTAATTTCCACCCGGATCAGGCCGATCAGCAAAGCTAGCAGAGAATGATCAGCGACTGCATCAGCAACGTCACATGCCCTGTAATGTAATGTAATGAATGAAGACCTCGTATCAGTATTATATTCCTATACATCCGTCATCTAATGGAAATCGCCACTCAGAAAAGAGTGTTTCTGGACTATGTATGTATGATAAGCATTGGAAGACTGTATTCTTTCTCATGTTCTTACGTGTCTCTATACATCCAAGGTTGTTCGTTTTGGTATGAAGTTCAGAGCTTGTTCGAGGCGTGTCATGTTTCCCCTCGTGTCTTCTAAAAGCCTCAACTGTTGCAAGCTTGGAAGTGCTCTTGCGATAGATTACCACTTACCCCCACTTCATTTGCAAATGGTTTCTTGAATCATTTCGGATTAAAAAGACGTTCCGGGCCTGTTGGGTTTTGCTTCAGTGTCCCCCCTTTGCAAACTTTGGCCTCCCGTGGACGGTTAGGATCTCTCGATACCCCTTCATTGGCTAACTTATCCTCTCAACTTTAATGGTGGTGGGAGCGGAGAGGGTCATATTATAAATGCTTTGGCTAAACCTATTGAAGGGAAAGGCGGAATTATAGCTTTGGAATGTCGCTTAATTGAATCTCCTGCTCCAAGTACCGAAAAAAGTACCGAAGCACACCTCGGGCCTGTTAGGAATGCCCTGCATTTTGCTACTAGCAACAAGCTAGTCTAATTAACAGAAGGAAATGTTCATTACCAAATCTTCCTTCTTTTCATTATATGTTGACCCAACCAGTCAATGACTATACAAGCATGCCGTCGTACATTACATTCCACATGTCTTCAGCTGATCACGTAGATGATGAGAAGAACTCTATTTAATTGTGAACTCGATGGGGAAGTAATCTGATCAAGTATGATAGTTCCATGATCAAACCATGAAGAAGAGTCCATGTCTAGGTGAGCATCTTTGTGATCTTTAGAAATCCTGATGCTTCCAAGTCCTAAGATATTTGTGATTTTCAATTGCATTGCAAAATCTGTTTAAACTAGGTGCAAAATTTGTGTACATGAACCTAGCAACGAGTGAGATCTACTCCTTGCTCGGTTTCAAGTGCTTGTGATGTTGTTTTTGCGAATTATGATCATATTCCATCTACCTTCTCACGCTTAAATAGTAACACAATTAAATTCACATTTGATGTCATCAAGTGCAACAACCATGCCATGGATGCTTTCACACAATTAAATACTGAAATAAGGAGGACATGGGCTTTTCTACACCGTTGTGAGCACCCACTCCTTCGATGCACTCAATAATGAATATTTTTGGTAGCATCAATTCAAGTTCATAGTGCACTTTGTTCATATGACTCGCGAAAGCCTTTGCAATCGCCATCTCAAGTTGCACCAACACTAACAAGCAGAAATATGCCTAAGCAACCATAACATTCACGGTATACAATGACACGTGGGCCAAAAATTACCGGATCATCATGCCTAATTCTCCAATGTACCCCCACATTGCAGGGCGCGAACAATAGTTCCACCTGTGATCGCCGACTTGTGTCTTACAATAAGGTAGTTGTGTCGGATAACACGAAGTTGTTGTTTAAATATTTCTAGGAACTTGAGATCCCTAGGTTAGCATGCCATAGTGGCAAATTTGCTCCGATGTCCTTAGACTTGGGCCAATATGTAGAATGTGCCGACTTAACAACTTGACAGTATGATGGACTAAAGTGAACCCACAAGAAAGTTTAAAGACCTTATGCACAATTAACCTTGTTGACATATGTAGAATCAAACTTTTTAATGTCACTCGACTATATAATTTGTTATTTGGAGTGTTTAGGTTTTGTACTAAAAACATATGGGTTAATTTGTGTTAGGAAGTATCTTCCAGATGTATAATTGTTATGGATTTATAGATATTCAACTTTTAATATAATTAGTTGATATTTATTTGAAGAGTCGTGTTCATAAGATAACTTGTGCAAAAACAGGGTGAATAACTGTGTTTAAAAGATTATCCAACGAGACAACGTCTAGGATATCCAATTAGGACAAGTTTGGATAGCAAGATTAGACAATACATTACTGATAAATTGATTTTAGTACACTTTTTATGGAAGAATACTATAAATAAAGTGAAATTTACATCTCATTCTGAAATTGTCCATCCTACTAAATCTGAGATTATGCATGCGCTAATTTTGGAAGGGCACGAATAAAACACAAGAATGTTGAAGGAATGAAGAGATATATAGATTAAAGAGTTCACCAAAAAAACACAATAATGTTCAAGGAATAAAGAGAAATAGAGTAAAGGGAGTACGAAAGAGTGTGTCGGCCTGTCGGGCTTCCCCGAGAATAAACATAAGAACGTTTGAGCTCATGTTGAGATTCATATAGAGTTGCATGACACAGAAATGCATTCTATACAAATTTGACAACCAAAATTCTAAAATAAATCTTCTTGGTATGGAGTTCAGAGTTTCGTTTGCGGCGTGTCATGTTTCTGCTTGTGCCTTGTGAAAGTATGAACTGTTGCAAGGTTGGAACGGCTCTTGCCATTGATTACCACTTTACCACCAATTCATTTGAGATTGGTTTCTTGAATTATTGTGGATTAAAAATAGGTTTAGAACCTGAAAGGAATGGCCTGCCAACAGTTTGCTGATAGCAACAAGCTAGTCTAATTAACAGAAGGAATGTTCATTTACCACACTGTATTTGCTCGAAAATCTGCCTTAACACCCCCTAAATCGGCCAATACAAAATTGTGTATATGGCCAAAACTTTCAACTCGCGCGGTAGGTTTCAAAAATTCAAATGTGGATGTTCTCCGCCCTTCTTTTCATGATATGTGGACCCAAACAATCAACGACTAAACGAGTAGGGCTGTCCTACATCACTTTCCATATCTTTTTACGAAAAGCCAATCATCTGGTTGCACATATCTTTACGGAATCCCTTTGATGATCTCAAGAACTTTTTTTAATTGTGAACTCGATGGAGAAATAGCCTAACAACGTATGCTAGTTCCATGATGAAACCATGAAGAAGAGTCAATATCCGGATGATCATCTTGGTGATCTTCAGATAAAAATCCAGATGCTTCCAAGTCTTAAGATAGTTGTGATTTTCAACTGCAAAATCAGTTTCAACTAGGTGCAAAATTTGTTTACATGAACCTAGCAATGACTGAGATTTACTCCTTTCTCGGTCTCGTGTACTTGTGATGTATTTTCTTTTTTGCCAATTTTGATCATGTTCTATCTACCTTCTCACGCTTAAATATTAACACCATTTTCACATTTGATGCCATTAGGTGCAACAACCATGCGATGGATGCTTGCATGCATTTAAATACCACAATGAGGGAACAATGAGCATTCATATACTGTTGTGAGCACCCATTCCCTCGACGAAGTAGATCAATGTTAAACATTTTTTTGTCGTATCAATTCAAGCCCATAGTGCACTTCATTTAGATGACCATATTGTCAAGTTGCACCAATACTAACAAGCATAAATAGGTCTAAGCAACCATAATTTTCACAGTACAAATCAAACGTCGGCCAAATATCATCGATCATTTGGTAAAAGAGATGCCTAATTCTCCCATGTACCCTCGGATTGCAGTGAGCGAACACGATTCTCGTCTGTGATTGCCGACTTCTTTCTCACAAGGTGATTGTGTTAGAGGACACGAAGGTTTTGCTTAAAAGTTTGTTAGAGCTCAAGGTCCTTAGGTTAGCATGTCATGGTAACAAGTTCGCTCGGATATCCTCCTAGTTGGACCAATATGCACACAAATGCCAAGTTAAATGTGTCGATTTAACTCGTAAATATGACACTCATTCTCTCTTTTCCTTTCTCTCAACTTGCTACAATACATGAGAGTCTTCTCCGTGTCTCCAGGCCAAACCTAGGCTGCTCCCGCCTGCATTGCCGGTCGGATTTGGCTGAGGGAAGGCATCGGTTGTTGTAGTATGTGTATTAGGTGTAGGTTGAGTCGATTGGTGGCGTTTGGGAGTGGGCTACTAGATCCTTTCAGTCGGATCTGGTGTAGTCTAGTGCTGGGTGTTCGTCGCTACGCGGCTCCGGTTGCGGGGGCTGATGCAAGTGGCGAAGCTGAGCCTGGAGGTCTCTGACAATAAGATGATCCTGGGAACCACGTGAGGCAGTTGTGGTGGAGCTTCTCCGACAAGCTTCCAAGGATGAAGATGATGAAGGAGAGCTTTATTCCCAGCTCCTATAAAAAGTGTTGCAAGCTCCTATTTTCGATCCCCAGATCCCCTTTCTCCTCTTGGCCAGCCGTGGTGGAGAGGGGAAGGATGAGTGAAGCCTGGTGACCTTCGGTGGAGGTAAGATGTCTCTTCAGGATCTACTACTGCCTCGGCGTAGCGACAAGCATCTTCAGTGACCCAGGTGGTTTCATCCCCGGTGTTGGCAGAGACGGCGCCATCTGGTGGCAGATCATCTTCGTCGGTGACCTTGGACTCGATCTCGTTTTTGCAGTTGGTTGTAGGTGCTTGGTGCCAAAAGTTTGGACCTAATTGTAATTTTATTTTTCTTTGAGGTACTCCTTGTAAAAGTGTACCCACCGCTTAGATAATGCAGAGTCTGGGTCAATTTAAAGTAAAGTGAACCTTTCCCAAGTAAAGTGCCAATTTAATAGTCAGTATGGACTAAAATGAACCAACAAGAAAAGATTTAGAATCTCGGGAACATTTGACCCTGTTGGATATGTAGAATCAAACTTTTAGAATCAATCCGACAATATGGACTAAGATGAAGTGACAAGAAAAGTAACATTTATAGGTCATGTACTCTGGATTTCTGCAAAATGTCATGAAATTATGTCGGCGATCACTTTGGACGGTGCACGAAGAAGACATAACGAGCAATAGAGTAAAAGGGGAAATAGAAGGACATGGAGAAGGAGTAAAATTGCATTTCCGGAGAAAGAGTGTGTTGGGCTACTCAGAGAATAAACATAAGAATGTTTGAGATCATGTTGAGATTCATATTTTTTTTTATAAAGATGTTGAGATTCATATAGAGTTGGGTGACATATAAATGCATTCTATATAAATTTCACAACCTCATTTCTAATATTTCAAAAATTCGTTGTGTCTCTATGATTGAAATCCTCCAAAATTCTTTTAAAACTGGATCTCCCTAAAATGTGCCCGATTCTCATATATTCCTTTGGAAAACTGTCCATTATTTGATTTCCACGTCATCGTTATCTGAAGACAAATATTGCCAGTCAGCTTCTTCGATTCCCTGCTAAAATAAAGCAAAAGAAATACGTGAAATCTAATTCTTGCTGGGGCACTCCCTTGTCTTAGCCGGTGCTCCCTCATCTCATCCGTTCCTTTCTCATCGTATGGTCCCGAAAAGAGCCACCACTTCCCGACAAAATAGGTGTCGGTTCCTGTTCGAACTCCACCTCGTTGCTCTCGTTTCATCCCCAACCTCTCGCCCTCCCGTTCTCCTCCTCGCCTCCCTCCACCGCCGATTCGTGGTCTTCCGGCGATTTCCCTCCAGCGGGGAACCACGACCGAATCGTCGATCCGCAACGCGGCGCCGACGAGCGGAGCCACGCCGACGAGCGGAGCCACGCCGACGAGCGGAACCGCGCTGATTTTGCGGCGGGGGTTC
The DNA here is from genome assembly GCF_022539505.1 of Lolium rigidum. Classification (NCBI taxonomy): domain Eukaryota; kingdom Viridiplantae; phylum Streptophyta; class Magnoliopsida; order Poales; family Poaceae; genus Lolium; species Lolium rigidum. Next base: position 7,658 of record NW_025900197.1, read on the forward strand.
TCGTTGCTGGAGGTTTTATCAGCGCTGCGGTTCCCCGAATCGAAGATTCCGAGGCCGCCGAACGTCGTCGTCGAGTAGCCGACCGCGAATCGACGATTTCCGAGGCTGTGTGTGTTGTCGGCGGAGCATTCGGGGAAGGAGAGCACCGTCTTCGTAGCTGTGGTAAGCACTTCTACATCGATTTGTTCTTACTTTTGTGGTTGCGCCGCTTCTGCTCGGACCTCGAATCGACGAACGAGAAGCAACCCATCGCGCTCCTCCCCATCTCCCGCCTGCAGGGTCCGCCGATTCGCTCCGTCACCTACTAGCCGACTCGAATCCTGCGGTGCTTTTGCTGCCTGTATGCGGCTGCCTCTCGGCGGCGCGGCGAGGCGTTGATTTGCGTAGGCCGCGTGCGATTGGTTGCTTCGATTTGCTTTTTTCGTATAGTCTGGTGCTTTTGATTTCCTGTTCATATGACTATTCTCGGCTAGTTAGACACGCGGATTTTACTTCTCTGTGCACCATTGCTCCTGTTCTCGTCTTCCTAGGTCATGGAAGTGTTCGTGGTTCGTATATGTGTGATTTTAGTAGTCATTTCTTCGTTATTTTGTGAAGCTACTACACCCCCCGACCATAGTGTTCATGTGTTTGCTGTGTGTTCATCCTCGTATGGATGCAGTGATGATTACATGTATGAAAATGGTGATTTATACATCCTATTTGCATTTTTGTACATTTGCAATACACAAACTAAGCATTGCTAGTAAGAATTTGTTCAAGGCTTGTAAGAAAATGGTGATTTATACATCCTACTGCATCTTTGTACATTCACTTGGATGTAATAAATTGTCAGTATATACATCCTTTGGGTATCAAAAATTGTCAGTACATACATTCTTTTGGTTTTGGGTGTCAAAAATTGTCAGTATATCCATCATGTCATCATCCCACTTATATGGGATGTAATTTTTGTTCCCATACTTTATAAAGGGATGTAAAAAATTATCATTACTTACATCCTATGGCTATTTTAACACTTCATATGGCTCTTTAAATTTTGATCATAGACAAGTGTGGATGATTTCGTGGAGGATGTATAATTTGCATAATTAATACATCATTTTTATATATAGCATGTAATTTTTGGATCACTTTTATTTTTACATGTGTTAAATTTTTATTGCTCAAGCACATGTGTTAACTCAGCCATGTTGATTGTGTTTGTTTTCAGGTCCTGTACTTTTGTACAAGCTTGCTTCTCTAACAGCATTTTCAAGTTCATGATGGTACGGCAGATGGTTTTCATTTTGCTTTTTTTTTCATGACTATATGTTCCTGTTCTTTTCAGCTAAAAGGAGTTTTTTATGTTGTGCTTGTTGTGCTTGCAGGAATCCTCACGGAAAAAACTGACCAATGCAGGCCAGTCTAAATTCACTAAGATGAAAGCAAAGTTGCAGCTCCAGCATAAAGTCAGTGCTGGTGGAACCCACCAAGATCATCAAACTGCATCTGAGTTACCAGAAATCAAGGAAGTTCCAGTTGTAGATGAGAAAGTTCCTGATGTAGATGAACATGTGGGGAGTGCAGCTGCTGATATTGGCGATGCCCAGGCAGTATCAAAAAAGAAGAACCAGGTTTGTATATATTCTCATGTTTTTGTTGAGTTTCTTTTAATTTGGATTACATTTTTTTACATCGAACTATGCTTTTTTGATTTGTATGGCTGATAGTAGTTTCCTCTCATGCGTTTGGCAGAGCAATCTCTTTAATCGATCATCTCCCATGAAGATTGTACGGCTCTGTAAGGACTTGACTGAAGATCAACTAGCTTTGTTGGTTACTTCTGGTTTTGGAGAGATTGCCAAGATGAAGTGTTCGAAACTCAATCCTGCGTTTTGCCATTTCTTGATGGATCATTTTGATCCACATGGGTGCGCTCTGGATTTCGGTGAAAGGGGTAGAATTCCTGTTACTCCGGATTCTGTTGTTAAGGTTCTTGGTGTTCCCATGGGAAATACTGATGTCCCTTATACATTGGATGTCGACGCCACGAGCCTGATATTGGAGATGCTTGGGATTAAGGATGGTGTCCAACCTAATGTCACTTTCATTGAGAAGCAATTAGGACCATCATTTCCTGCAGACACTGCATATATTCGGAAGTTTGTGATTTATGTTATCAGCTCTGTTTTTGCGCCAACAACTGGAATAAAGGTCAGCCCAAAGTGCTATCCTCCCGTGATCAATACAGAGGCTATTAAAACATTGAATTGGGCCAAGTTCGTTATTGACATACTCGGTTCAGACTGCAAATGCAAAGATCAGTAAGAATTGGTTCAAGGCTTGCATGCCATACATCATGGTTAGTTTCTAAAAATAGCCAAAGTTTTTGTTTATTCCTTTTTTACATGCAGAGAGAAGTTTTTGTACAAGTTGTAATGTGCATAATGTGTTGCTGCAGATATTGTATCTTGATTCACTGGAAATAACTTCGTAGATGTACCGGAGGATGGTACTAGATGTTGTGTCCGGACAAATCAGATGGTCGAGCTTGTTTCGATTTGGACACGTACAGACAATGGTAACTTTGGTGCATTACGGGTTTGTCCTCTTTCATTTTACAAGTTTTTATGTTTTGTTTTTGGTAGTTTGTATTCTCAACGAGCTTTTGTATGTTTATTCCCCCTTTCTGCTGATTTTATTTTATGCTGCATATACAGCTCAAGCCTTGTTTCGTGGTTAAAAATTCCCTGTTCACAACGTAACCTACCCAGTGGACAAGTTTATAAGACGTTTTTTGCCATCTAATAACTCCAATTTGGTATGTACTAACTTTCAACCCTGCAATATTATACATTGACATATACATGACTATATTCTGATCATACATCCTTCAATTTTTTGTTTTTATTTTAGGATGTCGAAAAGTACAGGCCGGCTGTTATTAATATGTGCACAATTTTCGAAGAAGGCCTGGCATCATTCATCAAATCTTTGGGTGCCACAGATGAGAAAGGCAACACAAGCAACAGTGGTCAACCGATTTTTGTCCAACCAATAGTGGTCCCAACTGAGGCTAACCCCAAGAGGAGAAGAATTACACGTCGGAAAAAAGATGATTGTCAAGGAAGTAAACAGAATCAAAAAGACGTGGAAGTGCCTGGAAGTTGTCCCTGATCCTGCTTACACATCAGTTGTCCCTGATCCTGCAGAAGTTGTCCCTACTCCTGCTGAAGTTATCCCTGATCCTGCTGAAGTTGTCCCTACTCCTGCTGAAGTTATCCCTGATCCTGCTGAAGTTGTCCCTGAAGAACAAATGGATGTAAATTCAAAGTTGCCACATGTTGTGTCCATTTGCAATTCAAAGAAGAGGAAAGCTGATGACAGTTGCATGCCTGATGACAAAGCTGGCAGGAGTAAGCTGCAACATACCCAAGCAGAGTGTGTTGGTGATGTGCAAACTCACACACCTGATGATGCACTGAAGAAGCTGCAGATTTATGGTTCGGTGTCTAGTTCGAAAGCAGAAGGCCATTCATCAGATAAGGGGGAATCATTTCCACCTTCATCGTTGACAACAGTACCTACTGACATCATAGGAAATCAAGATGATGAGAAACACAAGCTTGATGGAGCTGCAGCTACTATTGTTGGTACACCTCCAGAAAAAGAATGCACTCCAACGGGGGTAGGAGGCCACCGACTAGGTCAATGTCTCCGGTGATTGCGCATGTCGGTTCGGAATTTAGTCCCAAGAATAGGGGACAAAGAAATGTCTGTTGCAAAGATGGTGGCCGATAGTCCAAGGAGATTAACAAGATTTGCTACAGCTCAAGCAAAGGCAAATGCTGTACATGCGGGGATTCCCGGGGAAGCTCATGTTGATCTGCACAATAGCATGAATAGGAATTTGGACCACCAGTTCGGCACCTCGGAAACAAACTCAGAGAGGAAACAACGAGAGCTAATTGAGGATTGCCCCTCTTTTGATCTGGGATTTGAAACCCAAGGAAATGAAGGTGCATCTGCAGTTGAAACAGAGGGAGCACTCAAAGAATCTCAAGAAATGGTTATTATTTCAAGCAATGAGGACAGTGGTGACTCTCTAGACAAGATTTACGCAAATGTTGAAATGCCAGTCAGGACACCAAATGCAGTAGCCAAGTCTGCTGCCGAGCATGTGCTTGTTGAATCTGTTGGACCAAATAGCTCCACACCCATCCCTCAAGCACATAAGAAGAGGATTGTTAAGCCTGCCCAAAACCGAAGTCACCATATGTGGAGTGTAGCAAGAAGGAGATTGCAACTAAGTATACAAATGAGGTCTACAACAGAGTTTGTGCTTATGGTGGTGATACCAAAGATGACCTTAACAAAAACCACATCATTGACAATGGTAGTTTCTACGTCCATCTGAGAGATCTTGCCGATTCTGTTAGGCCAGGAGCTTTGTTGAGCAACTCCACATGTGAAATGGCACTTCGAGTAATTGCTCCCGAGATGGCTGCCAAGAAGAAGCACGTGATGCCATTATGGGTAGCGGTAAGTTTCCAAACAGCATTTTACATATCTGTTTTACATTTATTTTTCTCAGCATTATAGAACCATTTTTGGGTTTCTTACTTTCGTTTGTTCCGCTCATTATTGTTGTGCATGTAACACTGAATTATCGAAGACTAAGCTCAGGGGTGTCATGTGCATTCATGAAAGAAGTGTTAAGAAAATATTCAAATGTACAGATGAAAATCGTTTGGATCATAAAGAGCAGGTTAGAATGTAACATTCTTCTCCATTTTAATTCTATTTCGTAACACAATTTTCCTTCTCCCCGCACTTACTATATGTACTTTCTACTTGATGTATGCAGGTCATGTTTCCAGTTTTGCAAGACCTCACCCCTGATATAAAACTGTTCAATGGTCACTACTACCTGATTGTGTTGAATCTGAAGGCTGAAAGGTTTGAGGTGTTCGATTCAATTAGGGCTAAAGGTAACCGTGGATTACAGAAAGATTATCGGGCTATTATTGGTTCAATAAAGTACATGTGGGCTGAAAACTACATCGAGTCCAAGATTAAAATTGACAAATGGCCTACAGTGCACATCGATACTCCAATGCAGAAGACAACGTAAGTTCAACTCACTCGGCCATCATTTTTTTGTTTTACCAATGTTTCGAGTATCACAAGTACTTACATCCTAAATAAGTATGTGAAGAAACTACATCCCGACCATAGTGTTCATGTGTTTGCTGCATGTTCCATCCTCGTATGGATGTGGTAGTGATTACATGTATGAAAATGGTGATTTATACATCCTATTGCATTCTTGGACATTTGCAATACACAAACTAAGCACTGTTCTGCTGCATGTTGACTTTTTACTTGGATGTAAAAAATTGTCAGTATATACATCCTTTGGGTATCAAAATTTGTCACTATATACATCATGTTTAGCATATTCATCATCCCAGTTATACATCCTAAATTCACTTTTTGTATGATGTGTCTAGGTATGATTGCGGGTACTTCATGCTCAAGTTCATTGAGCTGTGGAATGGCAGGAAAATGCTTGCTGCAATCAACCCATTGGAGATGCCTATCATCAGGAAGCAGTACACCCTAAAGTGGCTTGAATGGAGCGAAACAGCAGTACCATGGGCAGAACTTCTGTTCTAAATTCACCTACAAGTAAGAAACTTCACAACATACATGCACAAACCTCATTGTGTATTACATTCTTGTTTCTCAAGAACATACGTGCTCAAATCTCTTTCTCTGCTAGGGGGTGTGAAACATTTTATAAGTCCGCATCTCATAGTTTCACCGTGTAATAGTTTTATTTAAATGAAACCACTTAAATAGTAGGTCACATAATATATTTTCCAAGTAGAATGCAAACCATACATTTGCCACCAAGTCTCACATAAACAAAATTAAATGTACTAAATTACAAGACGCATTATTTTTATTACATAGGAATCTTGCACCAACTATATCATATCCTTGAAGAAGTTGATCTCTTTTTGTTCCGGAACAAGATCGATCTTTGATGGGCATTCGAGCAGTATTGTGTTGTGCGGAACTACAAGCTTTGCATTTGACAGGTTTTGAAGCCTTTAGATGCAGCCCTGACTTCTTCCGTTTTTCTTCAGGACGCCCTTTAGTGGTAGTCATAATAGGATCCCTTACATGTTGGTACTGGGTGTTGCTCCCTTGGCCATCATCACCTACATTTTCAGCACCCGACGGCTCCCCTTGCTTTTTAGCTTGTTTTTTCTTTTCATTTCTCTTGGAGGCTGCACTAATTTTCATTGCAGACAATTCTTTACCCAACTCACGCATGTACTTATCAGCTAAAGCTGTAGCTTTTTCTGATTCAGCCGCTATTTTTGCATAATCTGTCCAGTTGTTACAAAGTGTTCCGTACCGCAGAAGTTTGCGTTCTTTATTCGTCAACTTTTTGTCAACTGGAACATGAGGCAACTCCACCTTCTCTGGCACAATATCATCTGGGGGCATTGTCCATCTAGGTATGATGTAGTGGTCTAGAATTTTTTGAACAACACCTAATTGAGCCATTACTCTCAACACATGACAGCACAAGATACCATCCCTTTTGATTTTTTCACATTCACAATTGTAAATGCCTTCACTCAAGTTTGCTTCCACTCTGTAGCTTCTTTTCCCATATCCATAAACATAGCTCATGAATCGGCACAACATTGAGCCTGTTGCCCATCTAAAAGGTTTACATTATAACATGTTACTTTGCGAATCTCAGCCGGAAACGCAAGTATATAGGCATCGTGTACACATTAAAGGCGTGCTCTTCTAGAGGCCATTCTCCCCACATCCTTAGGATCTTGTCCTCATCCTTGAATTCATTTGAATCTACTGCCACATCAATGCTCTCCTGAAGCTTCATGTACTGCTCAAAAAAGTGGAACGGCATCGTTGTGCGGGCTGGCATACCTTTTAGCACCGCATTAAAGCCCTCGCTGCGCGCTGTAGTTTGTAGGAATGGGAAAAACCTGTTCTTGAAGTATGCGAGGCACAAAAGATGCTCCGATGTCATAAAGATCTTGCAAATGTTTATTGTCACTGACATTGTACTTCAATACCATCTCTGCCCACCTATTTTCAAACTCATCAGGTGTCATGCTGTGATCAATGGTATCATTCAACTCTACTCGTAGAGGTTCATTTTTTGACATTTCATTACCTAACACTGGCTGGGCATTTTGCATGATGTGCCATCTACAATTTCGATGACATGAATCCGGAAATATAGACAGAATGGCACTTCTCATCGCAGCATCCTGATCAGTTATAATGTTAACTGGTTGGATACCATCCATAGCTTCAAGAAAGGACTCAAATAGCCAAATATAATCTGCTTCTTGCTCATTACGTAGGAATCCACAACCAAGCTGAATAGATTGGCAATATCTATTGATTCCTATGAAAGGAGCGAAAGGCATTTTATAACAATTGGTCATATAAGTTGCATCAAACGAAAGGCAATCATTGTATGTCTTGTATGCTGCCCTCGCTGGTCCATCAGCCCAGAAAATCCTTCTAACCCGATCATCGTGATCAACATCTATCTTAACAAAGAAATCTGGATCTTCCTGTTTTATCTTGGCAAAGTGGGAAAGCAACTTTGACATATCATTTTGTGTTTGTGCGGCTGTATCTATTGTTGCCATGTAGTTACTTACATCCTTTCTTCCGTAAGGAACATTTGACAGCTTGCCGTATAGTTCTGCCATTATTGACATCACCCTTCCAGCAGAAAGATTAACCTGGTGTAGTAGCTTGACAAACTCCCTTTCTTCTTTCGGAATCCCTTTATGTGAACGCAAGAATCTTTTCAACGAGAACTTCTTTAGACATGGATGATTGTGCTCCTCAATGAACATTGTTACATGCCATTTCTGACCCCTCCTCTTAACTCGAAGACGCGCTTTGCAGTCAGTCTTCTTTGTTATGGTACGGTTCCGCTGGCGCACTGGTGGTACTTCCTGCTTGTTAATGTCTTTATTTTTGCCACTTTTGTTACATACAAACAGACACTTGTCCTTCAACAGGTCAACAGTAGAGTTTCTTGATGTGCTAGACTTTATCGAAAACCCTACATGCTTTGCATATCTGTTGTAACACATCTTTGCTTCTTCCCAACTATCGAACATCATATCTGGATACGGCTTTTCAACAGGAGTTAGGCTAGGTGTCGACTGAACTTCATCTTCTTCACCTGAATCATCTGTTGAAATAGTGTCCCCTGTGTCAGCCATCCCTGAGTCTACGAGATGCACTCGCAGTGTTCCCAGAAGCATGGTCATTGCCTCTAACTTGCTCACCCCTATTTGCATGCTCCTCAGATTGTTGCTGATCATGTTCTTCTTCTTGTACTGGATTATTTAGGTCAATACCAGCATTACCAAACCAGAATGCCATCTAATTTCCCTGCAAACATTACATGCCATGTCAGTTCAAGTTCAGTTTTTACTGCAGTTTACTCTTTAGTTCAGTTCAGTTTACTACATATTACATGCCATGTCAGTTCAAGTTTTCATACATATTACTACAAGCAACAAAATCAACTAACAACTTTTTCTATTATTTCTATGTAGTTTTCAAGTTTCAGCATGACAGCAGTTCCTGCTGCCCTGGGAGAAGTAATGGAAGAGGTTCTCTGGCAAAGTTATTATACATCCTGTTCTACTACTAGAGGTTCCAATGCAAGGAAAAGGTTCCATTTTTTTGCAATAGAATGTTTGATGTGGACATGGTCATACTTCTCTGAAGATTGCTGTCCTGGAAGGTTTGATGTGGACATGATCATACATGTAGTATATCTTAAGGGAAGTTTCTAGACAACCTGGATTACATGCACTTTTGTCTGTTTTCCTTGGATTTCATGCATGCTATGAACAGATCTGGAGGTGTAAGAACCAAAAAACTTGCCTGTAACTTTTCTGACCTTATCAGGATGTTCTTGCACTGCCCCTGGTGGTGGATCTTCGTTGCCTTCTACCTTTTCTGTTTGTGTTTTGTTTCGAATTTCTTGCATGTAATTTTCCCTTTAAGCCTTCTTGCCGTCCATGGTGGTTTCTGGTAGCAATGGCGGCTGGGAGGAAGAAGGGGTAGGGGATGGAGAAAAGGATGTGCCGGGAGCAGGTAGGGTTTCTTCTCTCCCTTTCGTTATAGCATATCTGGACAAAACAGCTGTCAAATCTGGTGGACCCCGTACCAGGGAAGGCATCTTTCCTTTTCTGTTACATGTCGCTGTCAAGGGTGGGGCCCGCATTCTATTTTGGGAAAGTTTCGGGTTCCGACAGGGGGCAACACCCAGTACCAACATGTAAGGGATCCTATTATGACTACCACTAAAGGGCGTCCTGAAGAAAAACGGAAGAAGTCAGGGCTGCATCTAAAGGCTTCAAAACCTGTCAAATGCAAAGCTTGTAGTTCCGCACAACACAATACTGCTGAATGCCCATCAAAGATCAGTACTGTTCCGGAACAAAAAGAGATCAACTTCTTCAAGGATATGATATAGTTGGTGCAAGATTCCTATGTAATAAAAATAATGCGTCTTGTAATTTAGTACATTTAATTTTGTTTATGTGAGACTTGGTGGCAAATGTATGGTTTGCATTCTACTTGGAAAATATATTATGTGACCTACTATTTAAGTGGTTTCATTTAAATAAAACTATTACACAGGTGAAACTATGAGATGCAGACTTATAAAATGTTTCACACCCCTAGCGAGAGAAAGAGATTTGAGCACGTATGTTCTTGAGAAACAAGAATGTAATACACAATGAGGTTTGTGCATGTATGTTGTGAAGTTTCTTACTTGTAGGTGAATTTAGAACAGAAGTTCTGCCCATGGTACTCTGTTTTCGCTCCATTCAAGCCACTTTAGGGTGTACTGCTTCCTGATGATAGGCATCTCCAATGGGTTGATTGCAGCAAGCATTTTCCTGCCATTCCACAGCTCAATGAACTTGAGCATGAAGTACCCGCAATCATACCTAGACACATCATACAAAAAGTGAATTTAGGATGTATAATCTGGGATGATGAATATGCTAAACATGATGTATATAGTGACAAATTTTGATACCCAAAGGATGTATATACTTGACAATTTTTTACATCCAAGTAAAAAGTCAACATGCAACGAGAACAGTGCTTAGTTTGTGTATTGCAAATGTCCAAGAATGCAATAGGATGTATAAATCACCATTTTCATACATGTAATCACTACCACATCCATACGAGGATGGAACATGCAGCAAACACATGAACACTATGGTCGGGATGTAGTTTCTTCACATACTTATTTAGGATGTAAGTACTTGTGATACTGAAACATTGGTAAAACAAAAAAATGATGGCCAGTGAGTTGAACTTACGTTGTCTTCTGCATTGGAGTATCGATGTGCATCGTAGGCCATTTGTCAATTTTAATCTTGGACTCGATGTAGTTTTCAGCCCACATGTACTTTATTGAACCAATAATAGCCCGATAATCTTTCTGTAATCCACGGTTACCTTTAGCCCTAATTGAATCGAACACCTCAAACCTTTCAGCCTTCAGATTCAACACAATCAGGTAGTAGTGACCATTGAACAGTTTTATATCAGGGGTGAGGTCTTGCAAAACTGGAAACATGACCTGCATACATCAAGTAGAAAGTACATATAGTAAGTGCGGGGAGAAGGAAAATTGTGTGACGAAATAGAATTAAAATGGAGAAGAATGTTACATTCTAACCTGCTCTTTATGATCCAAACGATTTTCATCTGTACATTTGAATATTTTCTTAACACTTCTTTCATGAATGCACATGACACCCCTGAGCTTAGTCTTCAGTAATTCAGTGTTACATGCACAACAATAATGAGCAGAACAAACAGAAAGTAAGAAACCCAAAAATGGTTCTATAATCTGGAGAAAAATAAATGTAAAACAGATATGTAAAATGCTGTTTGGAAACTTACCGCTACCCATAATGGCATCACGTGCTTCTTCTTGGCAGCCATCTCGGGAGCAATTACTCGAAGTGCCATTTCACATGTGGAGTTGCTCAACAAAGCTCCCGGCCTAACGGAATCGGCAAGATCTCTCAGATGGACGTAGAAACTACCATTGTCAATGATGTGGTTTTTGTTAAGGTCATCTTTGGTATCACCACCATAAGCACAAACTCTGTTGTAGACCTCATTTGTATACTTAGTTGCAATCTCCTTCTTGCTACACTCCACATATGGTGACTTCCGGTTTTGGGCAGGCTTAACAATCCTCTTCTTATGTGCTTGAGGGATGGGTGTGGAGCTATTTGGTCCAACGGATTCAACAAGCACATGCTCGGCAGACAGACTTGGCTACTCGCATTTGGTGTCCTGACCGGCATTTCAACATTTGCGTAAATCTTGTCTAGAGAGTCACCACTGTCCTCATTGCTTGAAATAATAACCATTTCTTGAGATTCTTTGAGTGCTCCCTCTGTTTCAACTGCAGATGCACCTTCATTTCCTTGGGTTTCAAATCCCAGATCAAAAGAGGGGCAATCCTCAATTAGCTCTCGTTGTTTCCTCTCGAGTTTGTTTCCGAGGTGCCGAACCGGTGGTCCAAATTCCTATTCATGCTATTGTGCAGATCAACATGAGCTTCCCCGGGAATCCCCGCATGTACAGCATTTGCCTTTGCTTGAGCTGTAGCAAATCTTGTTAATCTCCTTGGACTATCGGCCACCATCTTTGCAACAGCATTTCTTTGTCCCCTATTCTTGGGACTAAATTCTGAACTGACATGCGCAATCACCGGAGACATTGACCTAGTCAGTGGCCTCCTACCCCCTGTTGGAGTGCATTCTTTTTCTGGAGGTGTACCAACAATAGTAGCTGCAGCTCCATCAAGCTTGTGTTTCTCATCATCTTGATTTCCTATGATGTCAGTAGGTACTGTTGTCAACGATGAAGGTGGAAATGATTCCCCCTTATCTGATGAATGGCCTTCTGCTTTAGAACTAGACACCGAACCATAAATCTGCAGCTTCTTCAGTGCATCATCAGGTGTGTGAGTTTGCACATCACCAACACACTCTGCTTGGGTATGTTGCAGCTTACTCCTGCCAGCTTTGTCATCAGGCATGCAACTGTCATCAGCTTTCCTCTTCTTTGAATTGCAAATGGACACAACATGTGGCAACTTTGAATTTACATCCATTTGTTCTTCAGGGACAACTTCAGCAGGATCAGGGATAACTTCAGCAGGAGTAGGGACAACTTCAGCAGGATCAGGGATAACTTCAGCAGGAGTAGGGACAACTTCTGCAGGATCAGGGACAACTGATGTGTAAGCAGGATCAGGGACAACTTCTGCAGGCACTTCCACGTCTTTTTGATTCTGTTTACTTCCTTGACAATCATCTTTTTTCCGACGTGTAATTCTTCTCCTCTTGGGGTTAGCCTCAGTTGGGACCACTATTGGTTGGACAAAAATCGGTTGACCACTGTTGCTTGTGTTGCCTTTCTCATCTCGTGGCACCCAAAGATTTGATGAATGATGCCGGGCCTTCTTCGAAAATTGTGCACATATTAATAACAGCCGGCCTGTACTTTTCGACATCCTAAAATAAAAACAAAAAATTGAAGGATGTATGATCAGAATATAGTCATGTATATGTCAATGTATAATATTGCAGGGTTGAAAGTTAGTACATACCAAATTGGAGTTATTAGATGGCAAAAAACGTCTTATAAACTTGTCCACCTGGGTAGGTTCTGTTGTGAACAGGGAATTTTTAACCCTGAAACAAGGCTTGAGCTGTATATGCAGCATAAAATAAAATCAGCAGAAAGGGGGAATAAACATACAAAAGCCTGTTGAGAATACAAACTACCAAAAACAAAACATAAAAACTTGTAAAATGAAAGAGGACAAACCTGTAATGCACCAAAGTTACCATTGCTGTCTGTGTCCAAATCAGAAACAAGCCTGACCATCTGATTTGTCCAGACACAACATCTAGTACCATCCTCCGGCACATCTACTGAAGTTATTTCCGAGTGAATCAAGATACAATATCCGCAGCAACACATTATGCACATTACAACTTGTACAAAAACTTCTCTCTGCATGTAAAAAGGAATAAACAAAAACTTTGGCTATTTTTAGAAACTAACCATGATGTATGGCATGCAAGCCTTGAACCAATTCTTATCGATCTTTGCATTTGCGGTCCGAACCGATATGTCAATAACGAACTTGGCCCAATTCAATGTTTTAATAGCCTCTGTATTGATCACGGGAGGATAGCACTTTGGGCTGACCTTTATTCCAGTTGTTGGCGCAAAAACAGAGCTGATAACATAAATCACAAACTTCCGAATATATGCAGTGTCCTAATTGCTTCTCAATGAAAGTGACATTAGGTTGGACACCATCCTTAATCCCAAGCATCTCCAATATCAGGCTCGTGGCGTCGACATCCAGTGTATAAGGGACATCAGTATTTCCCATGGGAACACCAAGAACCTTAACAACGGAATCCGAGTAACAAGTAATTCTACCCCTTTCACCGAAATCCGGAGCGCACCCATGTGGATCAAAATGATCCATCAAGAAATGGCAAAGCGCAGGATTGAGTTTCGAACACTTCATCTTGGCAATCTCTCCAAAACCGAAGTAACCAACAAAGCTAGTTGATCTTCGATCAAGTCCTTACAGAGCCGTACAATCTTCATGGGAGATGATCGATTAAAGAGATTGCTCTGCCAAACGCATGAGAGGAAACTACTATCAGCCATACAAATCAAAAAAAGCATAGTTCGATGTAAAAAAATGTAATCCAAATTAAAAGAAACTCAACAAAAACATGAGAATATATACAAACCTGGTTCTTCTTTTTTGATACTGCCTGGGCATCGCCAATATCAGCAGCTGCACTCCCCACATGTTCATCTACATCAGGAACTTTCTCATCTACAACTGGAACTTCCTTGATTTCTGGTAACTCAGATGCAGTTTGATGATCTTGGTGGGTTCCACCAGCACTGACTTTATGCTGGAGCTGCAACTTTGCTTTCATCTTAGTGAATTTAGACTGGCCTGCATTGGTCAGTTTTTTCCGTGAGGATTCCTGCAGCACAACAAGCACAACATAAAAAACTCCTTTTAGCTGAAAAGAACAGGAACATATAGTCATGAAAAAAAAAGCAAAATGAAAACCATCTGCCGTACCATCATGAACTTGAAAATGCTGTTAGAGAAGCAAGCTTGTACAAAAGTACAGGACCTGAAAACAAACACAATCAACATGGCTGAGTTAACACATGTGCTTGAGCAATAAAAATTTAACACATGTAAAAATAAAAGTGATCCAAAAATTACATGCTATATATAAAAATGATGTATTAATTATGCAAATTATACATCCTCCACGAAATCATCCACACTTGTCTATGATCAAAATTTAAAGAGCCATATGAAGTGTTAAAATAGCCATAGGATGTAAGTAATGATAATTTTTTACATCCCTTTATAAAGTATGGGAACAAAAATTACATCCCATATAAGTGGGATGATGACATGATGGATATACTGACAATTTTTGACACCCAAAACCAAAAGAATGTATGTACTGACAATTTTTGATACCCAAAGGATGTATATACTTGACAATTTATTACATCCAAGTGAATGTACAAAGATGCAGTAGGATGTATAAATCACCATTTTCTTACAAGCCTTGAACAAATTCTTACTAGCAATGCTTAGTTTGTGTATTGCAAATGTACAAAAATGCAAATAGGATGTATAAATCACCATTTTCATACATGTAATCATCACTGCATCCATACGAGAATGAACACACAGCAAACACATGAACACTATGGTCGGGGGTGTAGTAGCTTCACAAAATAACGAAGAAATGACTACTAAAATCACACATATACGAACCACGAACACTTCCATGACCTAGGAAGACGAGAACAGGAGCAATGGTGCACAGAGAAGTAAAATCCGCGTGTCTAACTAGCCGAGAATAGTCATATGAACAGGAAATCAAAAGCACCAGACTATACGAAAAAAGCAAATCGAAGCAACCAATCGCACGCGGCCTACGCAAATCAACGCCTCGCCGCGCCGCCGAGAGGCAGCCGCATACAGGCAGCAAAAGCACCGCAGGATTCGAGTCGGCTAGTAGGTGACGGAGCGAATCGGCGGACCCTGCGAGGCGGGAGATGGGGAGGAGCGCGATGGGTTGCTTCTCGTTCGTCGATTCGAGGTCCGAGCAGAAGCGGCGCAACCACAAAAGTAAGAACAAATCGATGTAGAAGTGCTTACCACAGCTACGAAGACGGTGCTCTCCTTCCCCGAATGCTCTGCCGACAACACACACAGCCTCGGAAATCGTCGATTCGCGGTCGGCTACTCGACGACGACGTTCGGCGGCCTCGGAATCTTCGATTCGGGGAACCGCAGCGCTGATAAAACCTCCAGCAACGAGAACCCCCGCCGCAAAATCAGCGCGGTTCCGCTCGTCGGCGTGGCTCCGCTCGTCGGCGTGGCTCCGCTCGTCGGCGCCGCGGCGCCGCGTTGCGGATCGACGATTCGGTCGTGGTTCCCCGCTGGAGGGAAATCGCCGGAAGACCACGAATCGGCGGTGGAGGGAGGCGAGGAGGAGAACGGGAGGGCGAGAGGTTGGGGATGAAACGAGAGCAACGAGGTGGAGTTCGAACAGGAACCGACACCTATTTTGTCGGGAAGTGGTGGCTCTTTTCGGGACCATACGATGAGAAAGGAACGGATGAGATGAGGGAGCACCGGCTAAGACAAGGGAGTGCCCCAGCAAGAATTAGATTTCACGAAACTTGAATGTATGGTCTCATTTTAAAGCCCTTGCCCTTGACAGCCTTCTGCTAGAGGGAATCAACACGACGTTCTGTACCGCAGACATGGAAAGTACCAGATCTTTGCCAAAACTCGTGTTTGAGAACAGTTCGATGGATCCATGTCCTCGTCAAAGATCTTCCTCCTCATGACCAGCCGTTACCTGGGTGGATTAACACTTGTAATCCGGCGCTGAACTCTTTGGAATCCTAATAGGGAATCAACTACTGGACAGATTTGATCTACGCCTTGCTTTCCAAGTGCCAAGCTGCGTCCCAACAACTGAAGGGTCGCAAAAGAAATTCTTGGACCAAGTTGGAACGCGGTTTCATCCCACACAGGTAACCCTATACGGTCATCCATCAATCATCTGTCCAAAAATCCTCGAAACATCTGTTCGTGCAGCTAACATTGCGTGCAAGAGATCCAATTGGCTAATCCACTAAATGTTGCCTCCTAATCATGCAGTCTGCAAGTGTGGCCTCGTGTAGCCACATCCTCGATCAATCAACCATGCATGTGGAATGATGTAGTTTCGTGTATCATGCCGGGAGAATAATCCCGTTTTGTATTTTTGGTTAGGACTATCTTGTCAAAACTCTCTCTTAATTAATAGATTGGAGCAAAGCTTTTGCCTCCGTTTCAAAAAAAAAAGTAGTTTCGTGTGCTCGGCTTACTCTGACAGTGACGCCGGTGCGAGCGAAGGGATGGACGCTCTGAGGTTGACGGCGCTACCTCACCGGCGAAGACGGAGCAAGCCATCTTTGTAAATTATTTTTGTACACCATTGGTCGAGCATGTTTTGGAACATAATTTTCGCTCCATCGGAGAATATGATTATGGCTCAAGTTAGCGCTCTTCTCAGGCAGCATGCGGATGCATTCAGAGGCGTTGTTGCGAGCGTCAATCATTTGTTGGATTCGGCCGGACATGGATCCAACGGCTGAACCAGGAAAGCTCTAAAGCTTATGATTGTGATAAGCAGCGTTTAGAGGCAACAAGGGAAACACGCGCACACACATGGGATCCTTTTTTTTTTTGAACATACACATGGGATCCTTAGGACCTGCGTGCGCGTGAGCATGGCCGAGGCCAACGGCGGCCGTATGGGGCAAGCATCATCATCGGCAGGAGCAGCCCTGTATCGCGGTGTTCAACTTCAGCTTCGAGATGCAGCTGCACTAGCGGCGGTACAAGAAGGTGGACTAGGAGACGATGCAGGAGTGGCGTGTCGACGGCTTGCTCCATGAGTACGGTCTCCCTGTCGCCGGCGACGTCGACGAGTAGAGGAGGTTCGCCATTGACGTTTCTTCCTCTGGCCCAGCCAGTACTGATGGAGCTTCGTGCACCTTCTTTGCCACTCGGATCAGAGGCTTAAGCAGGGACTGATTAGAAATAGCAGCAGCAACATCACATGGCCTGCCATGGTAGTTCATGCAGAAATCCCGATGCTTCCAAATCCTGAGATATTTGTGAGTTTCAAAGGCATTAGAAAATCAGATTCACCTAGGTGCAAAATTTGTGTACATGGACCTAGGAATGACTGATATCTACTCCTTGCTCATGCTCGTGTACTTGGGATGGTTTGTTTGTGAATTATGCTCATGTCACATCTCTTATCCCGCTTAAATAGGAACACACTATTGAATACACGTTTGGTTCCATAATATTAGGTGCAACAACCATGCGCTGAATGTTTTTATGCAGTTCAACACCACCATAAGAAGCACATGGCCACTCCAACACTTTTGTGAGCACCCCTCCCCTCAATATAGTAGCTCAATGATAAACATTTTGGTCAAATCACTTTAAGCTCGTAGTGCACTTTATTTAGATGACCACATTTTGGGAAAGCCTTTGCAGCCGTCATCTCGAATGGCACCGACACTGATGTGCAGAAATAAATAAATAAGCCTGAGCAACCATAATGTTCCCAATATACAATCACACATTAGCCAATAAATAATCAAACCATCGTTAGTAAAGAGAGCACGAAGGTGTTTTTTAAAGAGTTGTAAAAACTCGAGAGTGCATGTCAACATATGTCATGCCATGGTGGCAAGTTCGCTTCGGTATCCTTAGAAGTTGGACCAATATGCACACAAATGCCAAGTTAAATGTGCCGATTTAACAATTTGACAATACAGTGAACCCACAAGACAGATGAAAGCCCTTGGGCACATTTTACTTGTTGGATATATGTTGAGTCAAACTTTTGAAACCTTAACCGACTATATATTTTATTATTTTGGAGTATTGAGGTTTGATACTCAAACCACAGGGGTAATTTTTTTCAGGAAGTATCTTCATATACATATATATAATTATTCCGGTTTTATTAATATTCAATATAATAACGTCTGTGCTCACATTGAGATTCATATAGTTGGGTGACATGGAATTGCATTCTATACAAATTTGACAACCTCAATTCAGTGATTCAAACCACCCTGGTGTTTTAATGATTGAAATCCTCCAAAATTCTTCTCAAAACTATATGATCGAGTATTTTTAAAGTATGTCCGAACTGTGAAACTCATATTTGCATGTGAAAAATTGTCTCTTCTATCATTTCCACGCCCTCACTTCTGAAGATAGTTCTTTGCAGTCATTTTGAATCTTTGGTTCCCCGCTTAAAAAAGCTTGAATCTCCAGTTTCATTTTAAGCCCTTGTCCCTTGACAGCCTTCTGCTGGAGGGTATCCACAAAACATTCTGTAGCACAAACATGCAACAGAGATCAAGTAGCAGATCTCTACCAAAACTCGTGTTTGAGAACAAATCCGATCCATGCCCTGGTCAAAGATCTTCCCACCCCATGATCACCCATTACTTGGGTGGATCAAGATTTGTGATCCGGCGTGCAATTTTACTCTTTGGAATCATAATACAGAATGAACTAGTGAACAAATTTGATCCACACATTGCTTTCCAACCTGCATCCTAACAACTGAAGTGTCGCAAAAGAAATTCCTGGATCAAGTTGGAACACAGTTTCATCCCTTGCAGGTAACCCTATACGGTCATCCATCAATCGCTGTCCCAAAATCCTCGAAACATCTGTTCCTGCAGGGTGCAGCTAACATTGCGTGCAAGATATTCAACTGGTTAATCCATTAATGTTTCCTCCTAATCATGCAGTCTGCAAGTGTTGCCTCGTGTAGCCACATCGTCGATCAATCAACAAATCATGCATGTGGGTACGCCCTGAGCTCGACGCCGCTGCCTCACCGGGAAGGTCGGAGCACGCTCTTGTCTTAATTGATTGTTGTAGTCCATTGCTCGAGCCAATTCTGAAACCGTTTAGGTTGTTCCGTAAAAAAATGAGGATGGCTGATTTCAGTGGCATTATTGAAAGGGTGAATGATTTCTTTGGGTTCCTATTGGACCAGGAAAGCTCTAGGGATTTTCTTTTTCTTGGGAGAAGAGAAGCTTATAATTTTGGCTGATCTGTCGCGCCTTAGTTTTCATTTTCAAATGGAGGCAAATATGTTTCCTCCTCATAAGGATGCATAATTTTATTTCTCTGGAATATGTAGAGCATGCTGCTCGTCTGGGAATACTTATATGATCTCATCGCTTTGCCCATATTTCCCCACCAAAGGCATCTCTAACCGATCCCCTGAGGAGCAAACGGCGGAATAAAATAGAGGAGCAAACTTTCACTCCTCTAATGATGGCAGCCAGATTCGATCCCCTAAAACTAGTTAACCATTTGCACAAATTTCGTAGGATTTAAACGATTCCAGGTACAATTTACACATAGTTCATAGAAATAAACTAAAACATGAATGAAAGTTAAACTAACAAACTAAAACTAGAGTTTGAACTAACTAAACTAGTTAATCAACCAAGGCCGTCATCGTTGCCGCCTCCTGCTCTGCCGCCTAGCTTGCTCTGCCGTCGTTAGCTACGTAAATTTGCTCCTCTAAAGAGTTTTAGGGATCAGTTAGAGATGCTGTAATAACTAAGAAAGAGGGGCACTTCAAGTCGTTTGTGTTGTGTGCCAGAAATTGCACTCCTGCCTTCCAATTCATTAAGCTGAAATCTCCCCTCACTTTGAGCTCCGCCACCACTTCCTCCTCGACAAGAAACCTCAATTTATGCTGATTGTGCGCATCATCCCTAAAACTTAGTACTAGGT
>NW_025900198.1:0-14711 GCF_022539505.1 Lolium rigidum
CTCTTTATATAGGTGGAACCCCCAAGGGTTTGCCCAAAATCTGAATAAGAGTCCAACTCAAAAACTTACCATATGGTAAAACCTAGGGGAAGTGGGACTCTTCCCTTTCCTTCCCCTATGGCCGGCCATGGAGGTGGAGTCCACCATGGACTCCACCTTCCCCTAAGGCTGGCCGGCTAGGGTTGGTGGAGTCTATCCGGGACTCCACCTTCCATGGTGATTTCTTCCGGTAGGTTCTAGAACATTCTAGCGCCTTCCATAAATGCACCGGATCATTTCCAAACTTGGAAAGTGACTTCCTATATATGAATCTTATTCTCCGGACCATTCCGGAACTCCTTGTGATGTCCTGGATCCCATCCGAGACTCCGAACAACATTCGAACTCCATTCCATATTCCATATCTACTTAAAACGACATCAAACCTTAAGTGTGTCACCCTACGGTTCGAGAACTATGCGGACATGATCGAGACTCCTCTCCGATCAATAACTAATAGCGGGACCTGGAGATCCATAATAGTTCCCACATATTCAACGATGGCTTCGTGATCGAAAGAACCATTCACATACGATACCGATTCCCTTTGTCACGCGATACTTTACTTGTCCGAGGTTCGATCATTGGTATCTCCATACCTAGTTCAACCTCGTTACCAACAAGTACTCTTTACTCATACCGTGGTATGTCATCTCTTGTGACCTAGTCACATGCTTGCAAGCTAATTAGACGACATTCCACCGAGAGGGCCCAGAGTATATCTATCCGTCATCGGGATGGACAAATCCCACTCTTGATCCATAAGCCTCAACTCACACTTTCCAAATACTTAATCCCATCTTTATAACCACCCATTTACGCAATGGCGTTTGATGTAATCAAAGCATCCTTCCGGTGTAAGTGATTTACATGATCTCATGGTCGAAGGACTAGGTAACTATGTATCGAAAGCTTATAGCAAGTTGAACTCAATGACTTGATCTCATGCTATGCTTACTATGAGTGTGTCCATCACATCATTCACCTAAGGATATGATCTTGTTATTATTAACATCCTATGTTCATGATCAGGAAACCATGATCATCTATTAATCAATAAGCTAGTTAAATGAGAGGCTTACTAGGGACTCTGGTTGTTTACACAACACACATGTATCAATGTGTCCGGTTAATACAATTATAGCATGCAGTGTAAACATTTATCATGCACACTAAGATATAAAAATAACTATTTTATTATTGCCTCTCGGGCATATCTCCAACAGCACTCACCAAGATAAGATTGTCTTCCAACCAAGCCGGAGAGAAGACGTCGTGCCTACTATGGGAGGAGCAAACACGGGACACTCCAACATAGCTGAAAAATACGAACCTCTCAGAGAACTGCGCCAAAACGACCTTGTCGCCCTCGTGACACAAGGTCGATGTCCTCAACACTGTCAAGCTCTCGGGGCCGCCGCCCCGACATCCAACTAACCCACCACGCCCGGCGCAGAGACCACCAACACCACCTTCCGGGACCGCCATCCCGACATACCACCGCTCGCACTCGGAGCCACGACGTCGCACGACTCGGCAACCTGCAACCCAAGCTACACAGAGCATGCCGCTCGCAGACTACGGACATCACACCATCATCAGGGGCCGCCGCCCCGACATACAAAGCGACTGTCCCCTCTAGGTCGCATCAGGACGAGCCGACTACCCTGCCGCCCTCGCAGCCAAGATTGCCACCCAAGCCGTGACAAGCCCCAACCACACAACATATAGTTGCAGCCGCACCGCTCTCCCGGGGCCGCCGCCCCGGCGCACCACATCCTGATCGAGGCCGCCGCGCCTCGACATCCTCAATCCCTACTGGCATGATGACATTGGACGGCAAACGAAGCACCGCTGCCCAACAAGGTCGTGCTCTCCAAGACGACGCCTCCAAGGAGGAAGCGACGGAGACCGACGCCATCGCCCGCTCCGACCGAGGAAGGAACTTGGGTTTTCACCCGAAGAGCACAAAACCTTCGTGGCAAGGGAGGTAGGAGCCCCAGGGGCGATGCCTCCAAGGAGGGGCACGACATCCAGGGATGCCGCCAACGCCGGCACCAACCCAAGTCGGAGCTGAGTTTTCACTCGGACTCCGTCTCCCGAACCGAGACAGACGGAGCTACACATGCCACTAGCAGCCACCTCGCGCGAGCCACCACCGCACGCCAACAGCAGCACCCGCGACGTCCCCCGCGCCCCGGCGCGCGCCTCCAATGACCTCTGCACCAGCGTCCCGCCCTAGGCCCGCGCCGTCCCGCGTGGCCCAGATCTGGCCCGGCCGCGCAGATGCCGCCCCGCCTCAAACGGCCGAAGAGCCTCCGGGCGGCGGCCTCCTGCCACCGCACCACGGCCACCCGCGCAGCGCACCGCGCCGCCGCGCAAGCCCTCAACTCCGCCGCCACCCCGCGCTGCTTGCAGAGCCCCGCACGCCCCCATTCGTGGGGGGAGAAGAAAGAAAAACCGCCCCGCCGCCACCTTCCCCGGGGAGCGCACGACTTTGCCGGCCCCCCTTCGGCGGCGGCGCTGCGAGGAACCCCTGTGGTGGAGGCTAAGAGGGGGTGGCGGCTAGGGTTCCCCAGGTATCGCCCGAGGAGGGCAACGCGGAGCTGTTTCTCTGTTTACCGTTTCGCTCTAGTAGTCTAGCATTTGAT
The DNA here is from genome assembly GCF_022539505.1 of Lolium rigidum. Classification (NCBI taxonomy): domain Eukaryota; kingdom Viridiplantae; phylum Streptophyta; class Magnoliopsida; order Poales; family Poaceae; genus Lolium; species Lolium rigidum. The sequence continues at coordinate 2,691 of NW_025900198.1, forward strand.
TTTGAAATCCATGATGAATGATTTCTTTTACTATTATTAAGTTTATATATTAGAAACTTTTTTATATATTTCAATGTGGACCATATCAGGGAATATATGTGAATTGCTCCCAATTTTTTTTGAATATTTGCCTATCTGGCCCCCTCCAAGAAAAGTTTTGTTCAATTGGCCCCCTCCAAGTAACATTCCTGGCTCCGTCCTTGGACCAGATAGGAACCAAAAAGAGTGCACCTATACACTGACATACGTCTAAATATATGCATTTTGAAAAATCTAAAAAGTCTTACATAGTAAACAGAGGGAGTAGAAATCTTAGTTAGTGTTAACTGAGTGGTCTTTATCTGTTAACTGACACATGTCACTAATTTTGTTTAACGTGTTCATGTTTGTGCGTGGATTAAAAAATCAGCTTAAGTTGATTGACAAAATCTAGAAAGTAACTTTTAGAAGAAATGGATACTTGCATAATTTCTCAACTTTTCGTAGTACTTTTGAAAAAATAACCTGAACACAACTTTAACACTCCAGAAATAAACCTTGGGGATACTGAATATCGCTAAATGTGTGCATCTATGTATGCAAAACTACTTTTAAAGTTATTTTTACTGTTGCTGATGATTACTATTCGATCGGTGGAATTTTTGCAAAAAAAAATTACAAATATTTGACATCGAAATGTATAATTTGGTAGGAACAAAAAAAGGTCTAAGAAATAAAAACAACTAAAAATATTGTGTATACATATATGTACACTCTCCCTAATATTCTGCATTAATACATTTTAGTCTTCTTCAACCAAGCTTAGCTATCAGATTTAATCATTTTTTGTGCTCACACTATTTTATTTTATCATACGGATTCAATGGCTTCCATCGGAGTTGGAGCCAAAAGTTTACCCTAGTCATCTATGGTCCATTAGTTGACACGGTACCTAGATGGACGACTTGGCCCTTATGAAGACTTGTTGGTATCCCTCTTGAGGTGTTGCCAACGATAGGAATCCTCTCCATTTATACTTTTTTTTTTTGCAAAACCTAGTACACATAGACAATCACAAAAACTTTATGAGCACCTACGGGAGGTTGAGTCTAAAAATTGATCCGACGAATGTTGAGATTGATGAAGTCACCACAGACGTCTCACTATCGACGGGAACATCGCCTTTTACTGAAAATATGTCGTCTTTTATGAGACTCCAAAGTGTTAACCTTGAGGTTTAATCTCTGATAGGCTAGAGGTACCACTGCTCTCCTAACCATCCAACAACCAGTTGATTCTCTAGTACTTTCTTTCTTGATAACTCTCAATCTCATGATACATTTCTTAGACATTTTAGACATTTTAGGAATGCCTGCTTGTTTATCGGTTGGTACTCATGAATTAAAAAGAGCTAGCGGAATTCTATATAAATAGACCCAATGAACCGCGCATGTTGGGGATATGTAAGATGATATGGTACTCATTCGTTCTACAGTTACTGGGTTTACTGCTGGGGTACTACTACATTCTTAAAAGTAAATATATCAGTTTCCTAAGGTGTAGTACTAATGTACTTCATTAGGCATATGAGATATACTCAAAATAGATTTCACTTATCTAAAGTTCTGGTAAACAGATGTGGAGCTTATTTCTTTTGATATATTGACCCCTAAACATTGACATTATATTGAGAAGGTTTAAATCGTAGGCATGCGGCAAACTTTTTTGGCCGCAAAGAACACAGAGAATACGATGGCAAAATTATTTTGGCCTAAGAGATACATCCAGAATACGAGGTCGATAGAATTGTCCCACGGTTGCAGACATGCTTTCTTTTAAGATGATCTTCCATCTCTTGACTAAGTTTAAGATCATTCTCAATATCTGGTGCGAATTTAACCAAGATTGACCAATAAAAATCATATTATTTCTAAACTTCCAAACAGACGTACCAAAGAGTAGATATTTTAAAATAGCAGGTTTCTTATTTGCTACCCAGAATTTGCCAATAGACTTATAATAATTTCGTAAGGTAACCATTTTTTTCTAAAAAGATAAGCCAAATTTGTTCTATAAAAGTTACTCCATTTTTTATAAACTAGAAATTATATTATATAAAAGTTAACAATTTCGGGAATTATCACTAAGCTCCCAAATGGCAAGTTGGTGACCAAATTTTGACAAATCAAAATGCGTTTGCTAACTAAAGTGCACCTTAGAGGCAACTTGGTGTACGGTGGAGGTGTAATGGTTACGAGATTTCTTGGTGGTAATGGTGCGATCCGTCCACGTAAGCATAGATCGGACCTCAGCAAAGGTAGGTGAGGCCTCATCATGGGAATAAACGAGGACTGCTTGTCGAAGCGATCGCTGAGGCCGACGAGGAGGATCTTGATGAGTTGCTTGTCGTCGGCGAGATCCCCAAGCTCACGAAGCTTGTCGGCGAGGGTCTCGAGATGCTGGCAGTAAACACCAACGGTGGAGTGATGTCTACGGGAGCTTCTATTCTTGTAGACAGTGTTGGGCCTCCAAGAGCAGAGGTTTGTAGAACAGCAGCAAGTTTCCCTTAAGTGGATCACCCAAGGTTTATCGATCTCAGGGAGGAAGAGGTCAAAGATATCCCTCTCATGCAACCCTGCAACCACAAAGGAAGAAGTCTCTTGTGTCCCCAACACACCTAATAGGTGTACTAGTTCGGCGAAGAGATAATGAAATACAGGTGGTATGAATAAGTAGTAGCAACGGCACCAGAAAAGTGCTTTGCCCGGGACGATAAACAAGCAGTAGTAACGCAGCGAGTAGTAACGCAGTAAAACGAGTAAACAAGCAGCGATAGCGATATTTAGGAACAAGGCCTAGGGAATAGACTTTCACTAGTGGACACTCTCAACATTGATCACATAACGAGAATAGATAAATGCATACTCTACACTCTCTTGTTGGATGATGAACACATTGCGTAGGATTACACGAACCCTCAATGCCGGAGTTAACAAGCTCCACAATTCAATGTTCATATTTAAATAACCTTAGAGTGCAAGAAAGATCAATTCGACTAAACCAAGTACTAATATAGCATGCACACTTGTCACCTTCATGCTATGTAGGAGGAATAATACACATCAATACTATCATAGCAATAGTTAACTTCATAATCTACAAGAGATCATAATCATAGCATAAACCAAGTACTAACACGGATGCACACACTTGTCACCATTACACCGTGCGGGAGGAATAAAACTACATTAATAACATTGCTAGAGTAGCACATAGATAAGTTGTGATACAAAATACATTGCAATCATAAAGAGATATAAATAAGCACTTCACTACGCCATTCATAACGGTGAGTAAGTATTCGTGAAATATAGCCTAAGAGACCCACACGGTGCACACACTTGTCACCTTTACACACGTGGGACAAGGAGTCTCCCGGAGATCACATAAGTAAAACTCACTTGACTAGCATAGTGACATCTAGATTACAAGCATCATCATATGAATCTCAATCATGTAAGGCAGCTCATGAGATTATTGTATTGAAGTACATAGGAGAGAGATGAACCACATAGCTACCGGTACAGCCCCGAGCCTCGATGGAGAACTACTCCCTCCTCATGGGAGCAGCAGCGGTGATGAAGATGGCGGTGGAGATGGCAGCGGTGTCGATGGAGAAGCCTTCCGGGGGCACTTCCCCGCTCCGGCGAGGTGCCGGAACGAGAGACTCCTGTCCCCCAGATCTTGGCTTCGCGATGGCGGCGGCTCTGGAAGGTTTTCCGTATCGTGGTTCTTCGCCTCAGGGTTTTCGCGACGGAGGATTTAAATAGGCGGAAGGGTAGCCTCGGAGGGGGCCTGGGGGGCCCACACCATAGGCGGCGCGGCCCCCCCTCTGGCCGCGCCGGGGTGTGGTGTGGGGCCCCCGGGCTTCCCTCGGCGGCTCTCGGGTGTTCCGGAAGGCTCCGGGAAAAATAGGGACCTGGGTCTTGATTTCGTCCAATTCCGAGAATATTTCTTTACTAGGATTTCGGAACCAAAAACAGCGAGAAAACGAGACGGCACTTCGGCATCTTGTTAATAGGTTAGTTCCAGAAAATGCACGAATATGACATAAAGTGTGCATAAAACATGTAGGTATCATCAATAATATGGCATGGAACATAAGAAATTATCGATACGTCGGAGACGTATCATGGAGTCGCCCTGAACAGTACTGCGAAGCTCCGTGATAAGGGTGTTGACACGGGCGTCAACATTGTGCTCGAAAAGCTGGCAGAGGGCCGCCCAGAGAGTGGCGGCACTGGTGGCGGCGCGGAAGACTAAATTGAAGATCTCGGTGCTCACCCGCCGGTAGATCCACTGAATAATAGCAAGATCATCTTTGACCCAGCGAGCATCCGAGGGGCGCGGTGGAATGTTGGTGTCAATGTGATCTAGAAGATTGCAGCGTCCAAGATGAACCTCAAAAAGAGGACGCCAATGGTAGTAGTTGTGTTTGGGAAGATCTAGTGTAATAGGAATCAATGGTGTGACATCGGATATTGTATCGGCAAAGTTGATGGTGGTTATAGAGGTAGAAGGAGGAGGTGGTGGAGGAGGAGGAGGTGTGGATGTAGAGGGTTTGGCCGCCGCCGCGGCGGCCATGGCGACGCGCCACTCAAAGTAACCGGGCGGTGGCGGCGGTGGTGTGGGAGGCGTAGGAGCCATGCCCTGGGATCTAACCTAATCTGATACCATGTAAAGTTTGATAATGCAATCGATGATATTACAAAGAGGGGGTACAATGTTTATATAGTACAAAGAGGCAACGGCCGCAACCCTAACTTGCTAAGCAAGGAATATAATCTAACATTTCTCTTATGGGATCCTACAAAACTTTCTATGCAATTCTAGAAACAAAATACACAATTTTCTATCTAAGTATTAGATAAATCCTGCTTATAGTATTACCCAAGAGTAAAGAAAATCGAATTCCCTTTCTCGCGTTCGATCGCGCGAGCGTTCGATTCCTTGGCGTGGAATAGCTGGCGATTCCGCGTTTTTTGTCGGGACCTAGCCACCTAATCAAGCGCTAATTTCGTTCACACTTACCTCTTAGCCAGTTGGCCTGGCCCACGTTAATTCCGTTCTCCATGTGCACGCATTAAAAGCCTGCATGCGAACGCATCTCTTTTCTTCTTTCTTTAAATTTTAGGGTTGATAAATTTTAACATTTTTCATTAATAATTCAGGAAGAAAAGGGTTGATAACTTCTAGCCCGGAAAAAAAATTATCGGAACATATCAAAATGATTGCTAGTTTTGAAGATCTCGTTCAAACCAATTCATTGGTAAAAACGAATCTTAAATCGGAGATATCATTTAAAAGATAAAATAGTTTAAATCGAAGTAGAAAATAAGAACGGCTCAGTTCCACGACGTAGTCAGAGCCCAGTGTATTAATTGCATGTGCGCTGCGCGTTTGTTGGGCTGCCCGTAGAAGTTAAATTGTGTGCATCTCTTACTTTTTGCAATAAGTAAATGGTAGCTCGGCTGGCTACTTTCATCTCCGCAACGAGCGCGCAGGAGGTGGTGGCTGGTTCGAATCCTACCCGGCGCGATTTAATTTTTACATGTGCGCTTACATATTGTTTTTTATCACTACTTTTTGCCTGGCCTTTTTTGCTTTTCTAGGGCTAGGAATTGCAGGGATTATTGTGGAGTAGTCCGTCACTTCTTTGTCAAAATCCAGGTTGCACGAATATAATCAATCCACCTCAGGAAAGACTGAACACATTAATTTATCTTGCAAGATAATCGACACTATTCATCGCAAAAAAAAGATAAATGACACTATTAATTACTTTGCATTGTTTAAAAATACTACAAACAACAAACTAATTTAAAAATATCTGAAAGAAGATGATATGGAACTAGGTTGATAATAAGATTTTTATTTAAAACTATATATTCGGAATGTGCTTGACACATGGGAATCTGCAAATCAAGCGAGCAACCTTTACATATACATATCCCAACCCTTATTGCGAGACATCACTTTCACTTTACATGTAAAATAAAATGTAATAATTAAATATATTTGATACATGTGGAAATGCATGCACTGCACCATATCACAGATTCAGTGACAACAAAATTGGTCGGAAAAACTGCTTTCTTCAACCAAAAAGTCGGACGGGAAAGGGTTTTACCGACCGACCTTGTCTATCACAGTAATTCAAGTCGGCAAAGGTCTTTCCCGACCAACATATGGTTGGGTGACCAGTACCCACTTTTGCGTCAAGATTATGATGGTGCAGCATTCGAAAATGAGGATTATGATGGTGTACCCTAGTCGTATAACATAAAATTCCGTTTCCAGAATTAGAGGAAGCTTTCACATATACAGCAAAAAAAATCACATTTTGGGAAAGCCCTCAGTCTTGTACCTGTACTAGCTACATGCTGATCGAATGTTTCTCGAAAGATTTCTAAAAACCCTTCCCTGTTACTATTAGGGTTGCAGGGGGCGCTCACATCTTGTCTCGCAAAACAAGAATTAGTACTGGACTGAAGCAGGACTAAAGCAGCCTAATTACTATGCAATACATTGTGATCCCACGACTCTCAGCCTGCATACGATCGCGTTTGGTACAAGCCAAAACCTGGTTGCAGTCTAGCAGTTACCAAGTGAGGTGGGAATACGGGAATAGGTGTCGATGGCTACCACTAAGAGCATCTCTAACAGAGCCCGTAAATCCCGCTAGAACTAAACTTTTCCAGCGGATTTACGGGTTCGGGCTGAAACGCGCGCAGAACAGAGACCGAATATATGGGCCGGCCCGAATATGGAGTTCAAGGGGCCGAGAAACTCCCCGCACGTCCCATATTAAAAGGGTTCGCGGAGGGGAGTTCGGTTCGTAAACCCTACTCCCCTCCGCCGCTCCTCTCCCGCCGTCGCCACCTGCCTCCGCTCCGACGAGTTTTCGGCCTCTCCGATGCCGCTCCACCGCTTCGGCTAGCACCCCTCCGTCCGGAATGGCGTGTGCAAGACGCACGGGTAGGGGAGGTGGCCGATCCGGCGGCGGAAGGTCAACTCGGCGTCCGCCGGGTGTACGGGCGTCGCCAGAGCGCGCCAGGCGGAGGCGCTCCGACGGCGCGTGGAAGCGGGCTGGCCGGAAGTGGCCGGAGCTCATGGCATACCTGCAAGCGTGCGCGGAGGAGGCTGCGGAAGGAGAAGCGAAGGCGCCCTCCGCTGCCGGCGCGTGCAGCCCGCCGCTGCCGGCGCTGCCCCCGCTCGGCGATGACGACGACGCCGCCGCCGGGCCGCCTCTAGCCTGCGGGAGCACCTCCTAGGCGGCGGCCATCGAGGTGGCGGCGGTCGTCGTCGCTGATACGTCTCCAACGTATCTATAATTTCTGATGTTCCATGCTTATATTATACCAATTGCTACATGTTTTATATGCACTTTATATCATATTATGGCATTTATTGGACTAACCTATTAACAAGATGCCACGAGTGCCGGTTTACGTTTATTATGTCGTTTATTGCGAGAAAAGGCCCAAAAACCAAAGTGCTCGGAAAAATCCGGAAAAATCACGGAAATTCTATTTCGCCGGAAGACTCACGGAGCCGAAGGGCCGGGCCGAGAGGAGGCCCAGGGCCTCCTCCCCATCAGCCGGCGCGGCTAGGAGGGGGCCGCCCACCCTATGGTGTGGGCCCTCGGGACTCCACCGACGCCGCCCTTTCGCCTATATATTCCTCGCGACGCGGAAACCCTAAATCAATCAATCATACTCCGTGAAAGACTCCGTGGCGCTGCCGCCATCGCGAAACTCCGTTTCGGGGACAAGTCCGTGTTCCGAAGCACGCCGCCGGGACGGGAATTGCCCCGGAGTCATCTCCATCGACACCACCGCCATCTTCATCGCCGTTGCTTGTCTCCCATGATGAGGAGGGAGTAGTTCTCCCCGAGGCTGAGGGCTCTACCGGTAGCTATGTGGTTCATCTCTCTCTCCCATGGTGTGATCTTTATGTGATCATGAGCTTTGTAATCTAGTTGAATATGTAGATGTTACTCTTGTCTATTATGCACTCTAGAGGTTACTTTAATATGAACTTCGGATTCACTCTCCACGGTGTGACGGTGACAGTGTGCGCATCGTGTGTGATTCCTTTATGAAGTTGTGGAGCTTGTTTACTCCGGCTTGAGGGTGCTCTTGTAGCCATATACAATGAATGGTGTTTATTATCCAACAAGAGAGTGTTTGAGATTAGCATTTATTTATTCAGTTATGTGATCATTGTTGAGAGTGTCGGATACGTCTCCAACGTATCGATAATTTCTTGTGTTCCATGCCACATTATTGATGTTATCTACATGTTTTATGCACACTTTATATCATATTCGTGCATTTTCTGGAACTAACCTATTAACAAGATGCCGAAGTGCCGGTGCTTGTTTTCATGCTGTTTTTGGTTTCAGAAATCCTAGTAAAGAAATATTCTCGGAATTGGACGAAATAAAAGCCCGGAGGCCTATTTTCTCACGGAGCTTCCGAGAAGACCGAAGACGAGACGAAGAGGGGCCACGAGGTGGCCAAACCCTAGGGCGGCGCGGCCCCACCCCGGCCGCGCCGGCCGTGGTTTGGGCCCCCCGTGCCGCCTCTTGACTTGCCCTTCCGCCTACAAATAGCCTCCGTGACGAAACCCCCGGTGCCGAGAGCCACGATACGGAAAACATTACCGAGACGCCGTCGCCGCCGATCCCATCTCGGGGGATCACGGAGATCGCCTCCGGCACCCTGCCGGAGAGGGGATTCATCTCCCGGAGGACTCTACGCCGCCATGGTCGCCTCCGGTGTGATGTGTGAGTAGTCTACCCCTGGACTATGGGTCCATAGCGGTAGCTAGATGGTTGTCTTCTCCCCATTGTGCTATCATTGTCGGATCTTGTGAGCTGCCTATCATGATCAAGATCATCTATCCGTAATTCTATATGTTGCGTTTGTTGGGATCCGATGAATAGAGAATACTTGTTATGTTGATTATCAAAGTTATACATGTGTTGTTTATGATCTTGCATGCTCTCCGTTATTAGTAGATGCTCTGGCCAAGTAGATGCTTTTAACTCCAAGAGGGAGTACTTATGCTCGATAGTGGGTTCATGCCGCATTGACACATGGGACAATGACGAGAAAGTTCTAAGGTTGTGTTGTGCTTGTTGCCACTAGGGATAAAACATTGATGCTATGTCTAAGGATGTAGTTGTTGATTACATTACGCACCATACTTAATGCAATTGTCTGTTGCTTGCAACTTAATGCTTTGGAGGGGGTTCGGATGATAACCTGAAGGTGGACTTTTTAGGCATAGATGCGGTTGGATGGCGGTCTATGTACTTTGTCGTAATGCCCAATTAAATCTCACTATACTCATCATGATATGTATGTGCATTGTCATGCTCTCTTTATTTGTCAATTGCCCAACCGTAATTTGTTCACCCAACATGCTGTTCGTCTTATGGGAGAGACACCTCTAGTGAGCTCGTGGACCCCGGTCCAATTCTCTTTACTGAAATACAATCTACTGCAATACTTGTTCTACTCGTTTTCTGCAAACAATCATCTTCCACACAATACGGTTAATCCTTTGTTACAGCAAGCCGGTGAGATTGACAACCTCACTGTTTCGTTGGGGCAAAGTAGTTTGGTTGTGTTGTGCGGGTTCCACGTTGGCGCCGGAATCCCCGGTGTTGCGCCGCACTACATCCCGCCGCCATCAACCTTCAACGTGCTTCTTGGCTCCTCCTGGTTCGATAAACCTTGGTTTCTTTCTGAGGGAAAACTTGCTGCTGTGCTCATCATACCTTCCTCTTGGGGTTGCCCAACGAACGTGTGAAATACACGCCATCAAGCATATTTTCTGGCGCCGTTGCCGGGGAACTGAAGAAAAGTTACACCATAGGGATCTCTAACTCCCACGTCAACTTTGCGCCAGCAGCATATTTTCTGGCGCCGTTGCCGGGGAGATCAAGACACGCTGCAAGGGGAGTCTCCACTTCTCAATCTCTTTACTTTGTTTTTGTCTTGCTTTATTTTATTTACTACTTTGTTTGCTGCACTAAATCAAAACACAAAAAAATTAGTTGCTAGTTTTACTTTATTTACTTGTCTTGCACTCTATATCAAAAACACAAAAAAATTAGTTTACTTGCATTTACTTTATCTAGTTTGCTTTATTTACTATTGCTAAAATGGCCAACGCTGAAAATACTAAGTTGTGTGACTTCACAACCACAAATAATAATGATTTCTTATGCACACCTATTGCTCCACCTGCTACTACTGACAGAATTCTTTGAAATTAAACACGCTTTCTTGAATCTTGTCATGAAAGATCAATTTTACTGGAATTAGTTCCGATGATGCTGCTGCCCATCTTAATAATTTTGTTGAACTATGTGAAATGCAAAAATATAAAGATGTAGATGGTGATATTATTAAACTAAAATTGTTTTCCTTTCTCATTAAGAGGAAGAGCTAAAGATTGGTTGCTATCTCTGCCTAAGAATAGTATTGATTCATGGACTAAATGCAAGGATGCTTTTATTGGTAGATATTATCCCCCTGCTAAAATTATATCTTTGAGGAGTAGCATAATGAATTTTAAACAATTAGATACTCGAACATGTTGCTCAAGCTTGGGAAAGAATGAAATCTCTCGGTTAAAAATTGCCCAACCCATGGAGTGACTACTTGGATGATCATCCAAACCTTCTATGCGGGACTAAATTTTTCTTCACGGAATTTATTGGATTCAGCTGCTGGAGGTACCTTTATGTCCATTACTCTTGGTGAAGCAACAAAGCTTCTTGATAATATGATGATCAACTACTCTGAATGGCACACGGAAAGAGCTCCACAAGGTAAGAAGGTAAATTCTGTCGAAGAAACCTCTTCCTTGAGTGATAAGATTGATGTTATTATGTCTATGCTTGTGAATGATAGGACTAATGTTGATCCTAATAATGTTCCATTAGCTTCATTGGTTGCACAAGAAGAACATGTTGATGTAAACTTCATTAAAAATAATAATTTCAACAACAATGCTTACCGGAACAATTCTAGTAACAACTATAGGCCATATCCTTATAATAATGGCAACGGCTATGGTAATTCTTATGGAAATTCTTACAACAATAATAGGAACTCACCCCCTGGACTTGAAGCCATGCTTAAAGAATTTATTGGTACACAAACTGCTTTTAACAAATCTGTTGAAGAAAAGCTTGGGAAAATTGATATACTTGCTTCTAAAGTCGATAGTCTTGTCTGCTGATGTTGATCTTTTGAAATCAAAAGTTTTGCCTAATGAGAATCATCATAATAAGATTGCTACTACAGCAAATGCCATTCAAGTTAGAATTAATGAGAATATAAGATTAATGGCTGAACTGCGTGCTAGGTGGGATAGAGAAGAAAATGAAAAACTAGCTAAAGAGAAGAATATAGCTAAAGTTTGGACTATTACCACCACTAGTAATGCTAATGCTACACATGTTGCTGCACCTCCTACTCATACTAATAAAAGAATTGGTGTTAGCAATGTTTCCACTTCTAATGCAAAGCGCGAAAAATCACTGAAGCTTGCTAAAACTCGCTGAAATTGCCTGTGATAAAGCTGCTGAAATTTTTTCCAACATTGGGGATGATGATCCCATTGCTTTAGATTATAATGGTTTAAATTTTGATGATTGCCACATCTCTGAAGTTATAAAGTTCTTGCAAAAACTTGCTAAAAGTCCTAATGCTAGTGCTATAAATTTGGCTTTCACGCATCATATTACAAATGCTCTCATAAAAGCTAGAGAAGAGAAACTAGAGCGCGAAGCCTCTATTCCTAAAAAGCTAGAAGATGGTTGGGAGCCCATCATTAAGATGAAGGTTAAAGATTTTGATTGTAATGCTTTATGTGATCTTGGTGCAAGTATTTACGTTATGCCGAAGAAAATTTATAATATGCTTGACTTGCCACCGCTGAAAAATTGTTATTTGGATG
>NW_025900199.1:0-43874 GCF_022539505.1 Lolium rigidum
CCGGACTGCGTAACTTGTACAAGACGAAACCCTCGGCTCCACCTCTTATATAAAGGGGGAGTCGAGGGACGAGGAGATCATCGAATCATTGTTCACAAACCCTAGTTTTCATAATCGTCGAGTACTTTTCGGCTGAAACCTTCGAGATCTACTTGCCCTCTACTTCCAACTAAACCCTAGCCTACAATCCATAGGCATTGACAAATTAATCCCTTGTCACCATACTTTGTTGCGCTTGAAGTTATTGAGTTCTTCATGCATAGCTTCCAACCAATCCGAATCTTCAAGGGCTTCAAATACTTTCTTGGGTTCCACTAAGGAGATATAAGCATGATGATGGCTAAAGTTTGCCAATTGCCTTCTTGTGGAAACCTTTGCCCTTACATCACCAAGAACCTTGTCATGAGTGTGTCCACGAAGTTCGAGGTTCCTCTCTCTTCTTGCTAGACGACGGGCCTCGATGTCCTCCTTGGTCTTTCTAGGCCTTGGAGGTGTCACTTGATCAACTTGATCATTTGGGTCCCCGTCTTGACCTTGAACTTGAGCTTCCTCAATTGCTTGGGGTTGCTCAATCTCATGTGCTTGGTCTTGAACACTTTTCGGAGAAGGGCAAGAGTTGATTGGATCCTCATTGGAACCATTATGAATGATTGGTTGATCTTGACCTTGATCTTGTCCTTGATCTTGCACATAAGAGGGAGGGTCTTGTTCTTGTTCTTGGGTTGGTGCATCATTTGCTTCACTAGGTAGGGTTTGTTGATGTTGAGAAGATGAGGGCTCCACCGTGGTAGAGCATAGTTCTTCCCGAGACGCCACACCGTGTCCCTCAATGGGGCGGAAAAATCCCACACCCATTCTTACTATGGCATCTTGAGGTATTTCATCACCTGCACAAACATCAACTTGCCCCACTTGGGAGCCATCATTTTCTTCGAACCTCACACTACAAGATTCAATGATAATCCCGGAGGCTATATCAAAGATTCTATAAGTGTGAGACTCGGCACCGTAACCAACAAATATACCCTCCAAAGCTTTAGGAGCGAATTTAGATAAATGAACTCCTTTGATTTTGTAGAAACACTTACACCCGAACACCTTGACGTATGAGATATTAGGCTTGTTCCCGGTGAGTATTTCATATGGAGTCTTGTTCAAGCCCTTGCGGAGATAGAGCCGGTTGGAGGAGTGACAAGCGGTGGAGATGGCTTCGGCCCAAAAGTTATAGCGGGATTTATACTCCGCCATCATAGACTGATACGTCTCCGACGTATCGATAATTTCTTGTGTTCCATGCCACATTATTGATGTTATCTACATGTTTTATGCACACTTTATGTCATATTCGTGCATTTTCTGGAACTAACCTATTAACAAGATGCCGAAGTGCCGATTCTTGTTTTCTCGCTGTTTTTGGTTTCAGAAATCCTAGTAAAGAAATATTCTCGGAATTGGACGAAATAAAAGCCCGGGGGCCTATTTTTCCACGAAGCTTCTAGAAGTCCGAAGACGAAACGAAGTGGGGCCACGGGGAGCCAAACCCTAGGGCGGCGCGGCCCCCCTTGGCCGCGCCGCCTCGTCATCCGGGGCCCCTGTGCCGCCTCTTGACTTGCCCTTCCGCCTCCTTAAAGCCTCCGTGACGAAACCCCCAGTACCGAGAGCCACGATACGGAAAACCTTACCGAGACGCCGTCGCCGCCGATCCCATCTCGGGGGATCCAGGAGATCGCCTCCGGCACCCTGCCGGAGAGGGGAATCATCTCCCGGAGGACTCTACACCGCCATGGTCGCCTCCGGAGTGATGAGTGAGTAGTCTACCCCTGGACTATGGGTCCATAGCGGTAGCTAGATGGTTGTCTTCTCCCCATTGTGCTATCATTGTCGGATCTTGTGAGCTGCCTATCATGATCAAGATCATCTATATGTAATTCTATATGTTGCGTTTGTTGGGATCCAATGAATAGAGAATACTTGTTATGTTGATTATCAAAGTTATGCTTATGTGTTATTTATGATCTTGCATGCTCTCCGTTACTAGTAGATGCTCTGGCCAAGTAGATGCTTTTAACTCCAAGAGGGAGTACTTATGCTCGATAGTGGGTTCATGCCCGCATTGACACCAGGACAGTGACGAGAAAGTTCTAAGGTTGTGTTGTGCTTGTTGCCACTAGGGATAAAACATTAGTGCTATGTTCAAGGATGTAGTCACTAGTTACATTACGCACCATACTTAATGCAATTGTCCGTTGCTTTGCAACTTAATACTGGAGGGGTTCGGATGATAACCTCGAAGGTGGACTTTTTAGGCATAGATGCGGTTGGATGGCGGTCTATGTACTTTGTCGTAATGCCCAATTAAATCTCACTATACTCATCATGATATGTATGTGCATTGTCATGCTCTCTTTATTTGTCAATTGCCCAACCGTAATTTGTTCACCCAACATGCTTGTTCGTCTTATGGGAGAGACACCTCTAGTGAACTGTGGACCCCGGTCCAATTCTCTTTACTCGAAATACAATCTATCGCAATACTTGTTTTTACTGTTTTCTCTGCAAACAATCATCTTCCACACAATACGGTTAATCCTTTGTTACAGCAAGCCGGTGAGATTGACAACCTCAGCTGTTTCGTTGGGGCAAAGTACTTTGGTTGTGTTGTGCGGGTTCCACGTTGGCGCCGGAACCTCCGGTGTTGCGCCGCACTACATCTCGCCGCCATCAACCTTCAACGTGCTTCTTGGCTCCTCCTGGTTCGATAAACCTTGGTTTCTTTCCGAGGGAAAACTTGCTGCTGTGCGCATCATACCTTCCTCTTGGGGTTGCCCAACGAACGTGTGAAATACACGCCATCAAGCTCTTTTTCTGGCGCCGTTGCCGGGGAGATCAAGACACGCTGCAAGGGGAGTCTCCACTTCTCAATCTCTTTACTTTGTTTTTGTCTTGCTTTGTTTTATTTACTACTTTGTTTCCTGCACATATATCAAAACACAAAAAAATTAGTTGCTAGTTTTACTTTATTTGCTATCTTGTTTGCTATATCGAAAACACAAAAAAATTAGTTTACTTGCATTTACTTTATCTAGTTTGCTTTATTTACTATTGCTAAAATGGCCAACGCTGAAAATACTAAGTTGTGTGACTTCACAACCACAAATAATAATGATTTCTTATGCACACCTATTGCTCCACCTGCTACTACAGCAGAATTCTTTGAAATTAAACCTGCTTTACTTGAATCTTGTTATGAAACATCAATTTTCCGGAATTAGTTCCGATGATGCTGCTGCCCATCTTAATAATTTTGTTGAACTATGTGAAATGCAAAAATATAAAGATGTAGATGGTGATATTATTAAACTAAAATTGTTCCCTTTCTCATTAAGAGGAAGAGCTAAAGATTGGTTGCTATCTCTCGCCTAAGAATAGTATTGATTCATGGACTAAATGCAAGGATGCTTTTATTGGTAGATATTATCCCCCTGCTAAAATTATATCTTTGAGGAGTAGCATAATGAATTTCAAACAATTAGATACTGAACATGTTGCTCAAGCTTGGGAAAGAATGAAATCTCTGGTTAAAAATTGCCCAACCCATGGACTGACTACTTGGATGATCATCCAAATCTTCTATGCAGGACTAAATTTTTCTTCACGGAATTTATTGGATTCAGCTGCTGGAGGTACCTTTATGTCCATCACTCTTGGTGAAGCAACAAAGCTTCTTGATAATATGATGATCAACTACTCTGAATGGCACACGGAAAGAGCTCCACAAGGTAAGAAGGTAAATTCTGTTGAGGAATCCTCTTCTTTGAATGATAAGGTTGATGCTATTATGTCTATGCTTGTGAATGATAGGACTAATGTTGATCCTAATAATGTTCCATTAGCTTCATTGGTTGCACAAGAAGAACATGTTGATGTAAACTTCATTAAAAATAATAATTCTTATGGAAATTCTAGTAACAACTATAGGCCATATCCTTATAATAATGGCAACGGCTATGGTAATTCTTATGGAAATTCTTACAACAATAATAGGAATTCACCCCCTGGACTTGAAGCCATGCTTAAAGAATTTATTAGTACACAAACTGCTTTTAACAAATCTGTTGAGGAAAAACTCAATAAAATTGATATTCTTGTTTCTAGAGTTGATAGTCTTGCTTCGATGTTGATCTTTTGAAATCAAAAGTTATGCCTAATAGGGATATTGAAAATAAAATTTTTACTACAGCAAATGCCATTCAAGTTAGAATTAATGAGAATATAAGATTAATGGCTGAACTGCGTGCTAGGTGGGATAGAGAAGAAAATGAAAAACTAGCTAAAGAGAAGAATATAGCTAAAGTTTGGACTATTACCACCACTAGTAATGCTAATGCTACACATGTTTCTGCACCTCCTACTCATACTAATGAAAGAATTGGTGTTAGCAATGTTTCCACTTCTAATGCAAAGCGCGAAAACCGCTCGAAACTGCTAAAACTGCTGAAATTGCTCGTGACAAAGCTGCTGAAATTTTTTCCAACATTGGGGATGATGATCCCATTGCTTTAGATTATAATGGTTTGAATTTTGATGATTGCCACATCTCTGAAGTTATAAAGTTCTTGCAAAAACTCGCTAAAAGTCCTAATGCTAGTGCTATAAATTTGGCTTTCACGCATCATATTACAAATGCTCTCCTGAAAGCTAGAGAAGAGAAACTAGAGCGCGAAGCCTATATTCCTAAAAAGCTAGAAGATGGTTGGGAGCCATCATTAAGATGAAGGTTAAAGATTTTGATTGTAATGCTTTATGTGATCTTGGTGCAAGTATTTCTGTTATGCCTAAGAAAATTTATAATATGCTTGACTTGCCACCGCTGAAAAATTGTTATTTGGATGTTAATCTTGCTGATCATTCTACAAAGAAACCTTTGGGTAAAGTTGATAATGTTCGCATTACCGTTAACAATAATCTTGTTCCCGTTAATTTTGTTGTCTTGGATATTGAATGCAATGCATCTTGTCCCATTATATTGGGAAGACCTTTTCTTCGAACTGTTGGTGCTATTATTGATATGAGGGAAGGTAATATAAAATATCAATTTCCTCTCAAGAAAGGTATGGAACACTTCCCTAGAAAGAGAATAAAGGTACCTTATGATTCTATCATTAGAACAAATTATGATGTTGATGCTTCATCTCTTGATAATACTTGATACACACTTTACGCGCCTAGCTGAAAGGCGTTAAAGAAAAGCGCTTATGGGAGACAACCCATGTTTTTACCTACAGTACTTTGTTTTTATTTTGTGTCTTGGAAGTTGTTTACTACTGTAGCAACCTCTCCTTATCTTAGTTTTGAGTTTTGTTGTGCCAAGTTAAGCCGTTGATAGAAAAGTAAGTACTAGATTTGGATTACTGCGCAGTTCCAGATTTCTTTGCTGTCACGAATCTGGGTCCACCTCCCTGTAGGTAGCTCAGAAAATTACGCCAATTTACGAGCATGATCCTCAGATATGTACGCAACTTTCATTCAATTTGAGCATTTTCGTTTGAGCAAGTCTGGTGCCATTTTAAAATTCGTCAATACGAACTGTTCTGTTTTGACAGATTCTGCCTTTTATTTCGCATTGCCTCTTTCGCTATGTTGGATGAATTTCTTTGATCCACTAATGTCCAGTAGCATTATGCAATGTCCAGAAGTGTTAAGAATGATTGTGTCACCTCTGAATATGTCAATTTATATTGTGCACTAACCCTCTAATGAGTTGTTTCGAGTTTGGTGTGGAGGAAGTTTTCAAGGATCAAGAGAGGAGTATGATGCAACATGATCAAGGAGAGTGAAAGCTCTAAGCTTGGGGATGCACCCGGTGGTTCACCCCTGCATATATCAAGAAGACTCAAGCGTCTAAGCTTGGGGATGCCCAAGGCATCCCCTTCTTCATCGACAAATTACTGAAACTATATTTTTATTCCATCACATCTTATGTGCTTTTTCTTGGAGCGTCGGTTTGTTTTTGTTTTTGTTTTGTTTGAATAAAATGGATCCTAGCATTCACTTTATGGGAGAGATACACGCTCCGCTGTAGCATATGGACAAATATGTCCTTGGTTTCTACTCATAGTATTCATGGCGAAGTTTCTCCTTCGTTAAATTGTTATATGGTTGGAATTGGAAAATGATACATGTAGTAATTGCTATAAATGTCTTGGGTAATGTGATACTTGGCAATTGTTGTGCTCATGTTTAAGCTCTTGCATCATATGCTTTGCACCCATTAATGAAGAAATACATAGAGCATGCTAAAATTTGGTTTGCATATTTGGTTTCTCTAAGGTCTAGATAATTTCTAGTTTTGAGTTTGAACAACAAGGAAGACGGTGTAGAGTCTTATAATGTTTTCAATATGTCTTTTATGTGAGTTTTGCTGCACCGGTTCATCCTTGTGTTTGTTTCAAATAAGCCTTGCTAGCCTAAACCTTGTATCGAGAGGGAATACTTCTAATGCATCCAAAATACTTGAGCCAACCACTATGCCATTTGTGTCCACCATACCTACCTATACTACATGGTATTTTTCCGCCATTCCAAAGTAAATTGCTTGAGTGCTACCTTTAAAATTCCATCATTCACCTTTGCAATATATAGCTCATGGGACAAATAGCTTAAAAACTATTGTGGTATTGAATATGTAATTATGCACTTTATCTCTTATTAAGTTGCTTGTTGTGCGATAACCATGTTTATCGGGGAACGCCATCTACTCTTTGTTGAATATCATGTGAGTTGCTATGCATGTTCGTCTTGTCTGAAGTAAGGGCGGTTTTCACAATCAAATGGTTTGAGTATGCATATTGTTAGAGAAGAACATTGGGCCGCTAACTAAAGCCATGAATCATGGTGGAAGTTTCAGTTTGGACATAAAACCTCAATCTCTTATGAGAATATTAATCGTTGTTGAATGCTTAAGCATTAAAAGAGGAGTCCATTATCTGTTGTCTATGTTGTCCCGGTATGGGTGTCTAAGTTGAAGAATGATCAAAAGCGAGAAATCCAATGCGAACTTTCTCCTTAGACCCTTGTACAGGCGGCATAGAGGTACCCCTTTGTGACACTTGGTTAAAACATATGTTATGCAATGATGATCAGTGTTAACCCAAGCTAATTAGGACAAGGTGCGGGCACTATTGGTACACTATGCATGAGGCTTGCAACTTATAAGATATAATTTACATGATGCATATGCTTTATTACTACCGTTGAAAAAATTGTTTCATGTTTTCAAAATCAAAGCTCTAGCACAAATATAGCAATCGATGCTTTTACTCTATGAGGACCATTCTTTTACTTTCAATGTTGAGTCAGTTCACCTATTTCTCTCCACCTCAAGAAGCAAACACTTGTGTGAACTATGCATTGATTCCTACATACTTGCTTATTGCACTTATTATATTACTCTATGTTGACAATATCCATGAGATATACATGTTACAAGTTGAAAGCAACCGCTGAAACTTAATCTTCTTTTGTGTTGCTTCAATACCTTTACTTTGAATTATTGCTTTACGAGTTAACTCTTATGCAAGACTTATTGATGCTTGTCTTGAAGTACTATTCATGAAAAGTCTTTGCTTTATGATTCACTTGTTTACTCATGTCATACACATTGTTTTGATCGCTGCATTCACTACATATGCTTTACAAATAGTATGATCAAGATTATGATGGCATGTCACTCCGTAAATTATCTGTGTTATCGTTTTACCTGCTCGGGACGAGCAGAACTAAGCTTGGGGATGCTGATACGTCTCCGACGTATCGATAATTTCTTGTGTTCCATGCCACATTATTGATGTTATCTACATGTTTTATGCACACTTTATGTCATATTCGTGCATTTTCAGGAACTAACCTATTAACAAGATGCCGAAGTGCCAGTTGTTGTTTTCTGCTGTTTTTGGTTTCAGAAATCCTAGTAATATTCTCGGAATTGGAGGAAATAAAAGCCCAGGGGCCTATTTTTCCACGAAGCTTCCAGAAGTCCGAAGACGAAACGAAGTGGGGCCACAGGGGAGCCAAACCCTAGGGCGGCGCGGCCCCCCCCTTGGCCGCGCCGCCCTGTCATCTGGGGCCCCTGTGCCCCCTCTTGACTTGCCCTTCCGCCTACTTAAAGCCTCCGTGACGAAACCCCCAGTACCGAGAGCCACGATACGTAAAACCTTACTGAGACGCCGTCGCCGCCGATCCCATCTCGGGGGATCCAGGAGATCGCCTCCGGCACCCTGCCGGAGAGGGGAATCATCTCCCGGAGGACTCTACACCGCCATGGTCGCCTCCGGAGTGATGAGTGAGTAGTCTACCCCTGGACTATGGGTCCATAGCAGTAGCTAGATGGTTGTCTTCTCCCCATTGTGCTATCATTGTCGGATCTTGTGAGCTGCCTATCATGATCAAGATCATCTATATGTAATTCTATATGTTGCGTTTGTTGGGATCCGATGAATAGAGAATACTTGTTATGTTGATTATCAAAGTTATGCTTATGTGTTATTTATGATCTTGCATGCTCTCCGTTACTAGTAGATGCTCTGGCCAAGTAGATGCTTTTAACTCCAAGAGGGAGTACTTATGCTCGATAGTGGGTTCATGCCTCGCATTGACACCGGGACGAGTGACGAAAGTTCTAAGGTTGTGTTGTGCTTGTTGCCACTAGGGATAAAACATTAGTGCTATGTTCAAGGATGTAGTCACTAGTTACATTACGCACCATACTTAATGCAATTGTCCGTTGCTTTGCAACTTAATACCGGAGGGGTTCGGATGATAACCTCGAAGGTGGACTTTTTAGGCATAGATGCGGTTGGATGGCGGTCTATGTACTTTGTCGTAATGCCCAATTAAATCTCACTATACTCATCATGATATGTATGTGCATTGTCATGCTCTCTTTATTTGTCAATTGCCCAACTGTAATTTGTTCACCCAACATGCTGTTCGTCTTATGGGAGAGACACCTCTAGTGAACTCTGGACCCCGGTCCAATTCTCTTTACTGAAATACAATCTACTGCAATACTTGTTTTTACTGTTTTCTCTGCAAACAATCATCTTCCACACAATACGGTTAATCCTTTGTTACAGCAAGCCGGTGAGATTGACAACCTCGCTGTTTCGTTGGGGCAAAGTACTTTGGTTGTGTTGTGCAGGTTCCACGTTGGCGCCGGAATCTCTGGTGTTGCGCCGCACTACATCTCGCCGCCATCAACCTTCAACGTGCTTCTTGGCTCCTCCTGGTTCGATAAACCTTGGTTTCTTTCTGAGGGAAAACTTGCTGCTGTGCGCATCATACCTTCCTCTTGGGGTTGCCCAACGAACGTGTGAAATACACGCCATCATAGACCTTGCCATATCCATAAGCGTCCGGTTCTTCCTCTCCGCAACACCATTTTGTTGAGGGGTGTAAGCAGCGGAATATTGATGACGAATCCCCTCATCACTAAGAAAATCATTGAGTGTGTAGTTCTTGAACTCGGAGCCGTTGTCACTTCTTATTGCCATAATGAGGAGGTTGTGTTGGCGTTGCACCTCGGTAGCAAAGTCAATGAATATTTGTTGAGTCTCATCTTTCGTCTTGAGAAAGTAGACCCAAGTGTATCTTGAGTAATCATCAACAATCACCAAGCAATGTTTCTTCGCACCAAGACTTGCATGAGTAACGGGACCAAAGAGATCCACATGAAGGAGCTCCAAGATCCTCTTGGAAGAGATGATAGTCTTGCTTGGATGCGGAGAGTCATGCATTTTGCCTTCAACACAAGCCCTACAAACACGATCTTTGGCAAAAGACACATTTTCCATTAGTCCCACAATATGGTTCCCCTTGTGAAGACTTTGCAAAGTTCTCATGTTGACATGGGCTAGGCGGCGATGCCACAACCAACCCACGTCCGCCTTTCCGAATAGGCACATCGCACTTGTCGTGGTGGTCCCCGAAAAGTCCACCACATACAAGTTGTGTTCGCGATACCCAACGAAAGCGACTTTTAGAGTCTTGCTCCACAAGAGGACCACAATATCATTATCAATAAAGATGGCGAAACCCATCTTGCCAAAGGCGGAAACGGAAAGCAAATTGTAACCAAGGGTTTTGACAAGCATGACATCCACAAGAGTAATGTTGTGTGCAACCACAACCTTGCCAAAACCCAATACCTCGGATGTAGAATTATCGCCAAAGGAGACGGTGATATCATTTATGTTAGGCCTCAACTCCTTGATGAGGTTCTTGCCGCCGGTCATATGACTTGTACATCCACTATCAAGTACCCATTTTGAACCTCCGCGGCATAGTCCTACATGAGATCAATTCTTGGATTTAGGTACCCATTTCGCAATGGGTCCTCTTTTGTTAGCAACAAGGGTCTTTGGGACCCAAATAGACCAAGCAACATAACCATCATATGGGCCAACATATTTAGCATAAACATCACCATAATAATATTTAAATAAAACATAGTGAGGGTTAGCAATTCCCGCATCATCATCATTCATGGTTTTGCCCTTGTAGGCTTCACCATTAGTGATGTCTTTCTTCTTCTCTTGTGCGGGCTTGGCCTTTTGCTTGTTTGCCTTCTTTGCCTTGGCATTATAACCAAGGCCCTCCTTCCCATTGTTTGATCTTTGCTTACTCAAAAGATCATCCAAAGAAAGTTTACTTTGGGGAGAGGAGGCCTTAGCAAGTTCATCCTTCAACCTAGCATTTTCCTCAACAATATTTGCATGATCACATAGAGGAGTAGAGGAACTAGGCACATCATATGAAGCAAGCCTAATTTGAAGTTTCTCATAGGATTTGGATAGGAGAGTGAATTCACTCTTCAAAGCTTTGTGAGCTTTGTCTAGTTCATCGAGATCCTTCACAAGTTTCTCATGATCAACCTCAAATTGGGCCTTTTCCTTTTTAAGCACTTTAGACTTAGCCCTAGCAAGGTCTCTAGCTTTAGTAAGCTTGTTAATTTTATCTTGAGGCTCTTCAAGAGTTTCTAGCCTCTCCTCAAGAGAAGCTATAGTTTCTTGACTTTCCTCAAGAGCATTTTTAAGAGCATGGATTTCGAGAGAGTCTTCTCTCTCTATTTGACCCTTTTTCTCAAGCATATCACTTTGTTGAGCTAAACGAACCATGAGGTTTGAAACATGCTTTTTAGTGTTACCTTGTAGGTTGAGAATGAAATCATCAAAATCTAGCATTTCTTGTTTCACTTTTAGACTAGCATCATCAACCCCTAGATCAGTAGATATGTTAGGCATAGAGGGACTAGGAGATGATACCTCGGAGGATTTAGCCATGAGGCAACTTTCTTCCTCCACATGAATGACCTCATTGGGGGATTCACTTGGTGATGAAGAGTTAGTGGAGAGGGAGGCAAGAGCGACCAATCCATTAGAGGTTGCATCTTCTTCATCATCAATGTGGTGACCAGGCATACCACTGCATGGTGTAGTATGCAAGTCTGATATAACACCAATGAAACACCGTTCCACTAGTATTATATCGCTCAGAGTGGTACAACAGAAACATATGCGGGTCCAAGGCATGTCTATAGAATTACATCACAGACTCTGTTACATAAGATCATCACAGCCTCCTACTTTACAATGAGGTAAAACGGCAAATAAACTCCAGAAGAACGACTCGTAGTCTAGTCTTATCACGAACTCTATTTGTAGAGTATTTAACTAGCTATAGTGGCTATGAATAGATTCTAGCTAAATAGGAGCTAGGTTTAGGAAGCCAGTTCCTTTCTATAGCTAAACTAGGTTTTCTCCTTGATGTAAGTGGTATCTGACTCTTCTGACAGGGTCCTGTCTCGTGAAGTAGTTGTTGACTCCTCGGCCTTCGAGTTGCACTGTAGATCCTCCTACGATGCCTCCATATCTAAGCGGGGATTTAAGAGTGGGATGAGTACGAGCGTACTCAACAAGTTCATTATAGGAAAGAGGTGTTTAATGCACTAGCTACGGCATTAGACCAGAAAGTCTAATACCAATGCAGGTTTTCATAACCATTTCTTCAAGAGGTTGCTTTTATTCAGAAGAACTATGTCCGTCGGCCTTCACCGGTTTACTAGAACTTCATGGAGCTCCTTTCCGGCAGCGTTCGCGGTTCCATATCCCGGAACAGGGAGTGACAGGTCACGGTTCTTTACACTCTGCAGAGGTGTGTTGCTTTACCCATAAGAGATCTTAACCTTGGTGCCAACCGGGCGTACTCCCCGTCCACACTTCCTTTGGTGTGAGGCCCGGTATAAGGTCATAGCCAATCATATTCCTCTGCTACCTCGCACACCAACCCTTTGTTGCATACCCTGACCCTGGGTCCTCGTCGGTCCTCTTACACCAATTAAGGATGGACCCCGACCACGACGACAGTCTGGGACTCGTTAACCAAACTCCTTCGCCGGTAGCTGCAACCCATCATAGACCACTTACCGTGGGGAATTAGAATGGGATCCCCACCCCACCGCTTGCCCAACCTGGGTCAAGTGTCTATGGTAAGCGCATCCGTTGATGTACAAGAGGTGGAAATACAATTGACTATTCCGTCCCACTCCAGATCTTATGGTTAACACGGGTATTACGGCACAAGAATCACTGGACGACATTTGTTGTTAATCCTAGATGGATATTAACCCTTGCAATGGAACCTCCACCATATCAACACCATCCATGGTTCCATTGCCAACCACATAGTCATATTCATAGTTATGAAAGTAGTGGTTTTGGTTTTTATGCAATAGTGGTAATCATAGTACTTTGCAAGTAATTTGATAAAGATACTCAAATGACATGAGCAAGCGATGAACTTGCCTTTCTTGACTGCAAGATTATGCGAGGCAAGGTCTTCGATACGCAATAACTCCAAATTCTGAAATAGCATCATCGTCCGGTAAGGACGATGTTTAAAAGATTGGCAAGGATGCAATAATGCATAAGTATGAGATGCAATCGCTCTAAGCGTGATCTAACCCCGATGATTTAGGATTAGTGAGTGGTAATGATTAGTTCAGGGTGCGTTGCACTTTTATAATGATTCACAAACAAGATTCTTATTCAGGGTTGTGTTGTTTTAGAATCATAAGCAGGTGGTAAAATGAATAGTAATAATCATGCACACCCAGGAATAGTAGTTGTATAATAAGTAAAGAGCGAGTTGTCAATTTTAAGTCCTATAGTGTATGGTTGATGATTACTTATTATATAATTTAAAAGAATAACATTTGAAGAACATGTAATTTGATAAAGAACAAGTATGGTAATTAGGTTTGTGGGTTGCTATAATTTATTCTGGTTCCAAGTGGTTTACGGAGTAAGTATAAGATGGATCACAACATAGTTGGATTCATCAACAACTAGGGCTTGTAAGGTTGAGATAAGCCTAGGCATCCTAAGCAATTCATTATACATGGTTGTTGTCAAGGTTGGTTTATCTTGCTAGTGATAGCTGGCTAGGGTTTATAGGTCCTTATAAGCAGGGTTGATGATGATTCCTTATTTTCTTCAAAAGAATAACTTTTGAAGAACATACTTCTTAATTAATAAGAAGTATTTCAATTAGGGTTGAGGTGGTCTAGGTTTTACTGTTGGTTCTATTAAATAAGGAATAATTGGCTCCTAAATAGGATGGTTGATAAGTATCCAACACTAGTAGGATTTAGTGGAATATGGTTAGCTAATGCTCAAGATTTGGCATAGTTGCTCCTGAGGTTCATCACATTGGTGTGATGCTAATCATGGATAGTTAAGGATGGTGGTCTTGGAAATAGGAACTAGGGTTTTACACTTGGTTGATCCTACTTGATCATCTTGGTTTAATTAAGATGAACACATGGGATACCCATATATTAGTGATAGGTCTTCTACATTATATGTGGCCAAGACAAATATTTATTTGCTACTATGGTTCTATGATTTGAAAGAAGGTACCATGATCACATGTTCTAACCTAGGGTTTAGGTTAGAAGCAATTTAAGTTTCATATTGATTATTGAAGCTAGGGTTCCTAATGGTATTAGGGTTTTAGTATCCCACATAAAATTATGGGTTTGTGTTCTTAATTCAATATGGAACTTAGGGTTTCCTATTTGTCAATTAGTTCTTGGATTAATAACTTCATTATGGATGAAGTCATTAATAACTTTGCAAATAAAAATAATATTGAATTTTCCATTTTGTTATTTTTGAACAATTAATAATTTAGGGTAATTATTAATCAGGGTGTAAATCTTTCTAATAAGGATTTATCAAGTTAACAAATAAATAAAATTAGTTTTAATGTTTTCTTTATTTATTTACTGGTTTTATTTAATTTAGAAATTTTTTCTAATTATTGAATTTTAATTCAATTATGAATAAGAGAAAATGCTTAAATAGTAAGTATTAAATACTTAAATTTTTATTACAAATAAAAATTTCATATTATATTTTTATTGGATAGAGTTTTCTTTTCTAAGAATTTTGATATCTCATTTATATTTTTCTGACTTAAATTGAATTTTCTAAATTTATTTAAAGTTGCAGATATAATTGGATCTTGGATTTAAACTAAAAGAATCACTGGATGTACCCGGCTATTCTACACATAGACACTGACAGGTGGGCCATTGGCCACGTCAGTGCCACGGTGGCTACGAGGTGGCAGTACTGTGGTCGGCCGGCGGCCAGTTGCCGACGACGGCGGTGGTCCAGGGTTTCCGCGGGGTCACGCAGGTGCTCACTGGAACGAGCAGGCCGAGGTGAACACGATGGTGGCGGCGCCGCTCCGGTATGGTCACCGGAACGTGCTCGGCGGCGAGGAACAGCGGCAGTGATCACGGGCTAATCGATGCGGTGGAGCTACGGCGTGCAATTGAACTCGACGAGCATGCCAGGGCGATCAGAAGCTCACCAGGGGTATGACGCGCTTGACGGCGAGGTCAATGGTGGTTTGGTTCGCCGGATTTAATGGCGCCGGCCGTCGGAGAGGCGAGGTTGGCGACGTCGCTACGGATCACCATAGCTCGATTCCTTTTGCAAGCAGAGCAAGTCGAGCATGGCGGTGCCGATGGTGGTTACGGCCTGGCCTAGGAAGGTTTCTACCGGCGGCGATGGAAATGGCCGGAGCGAGCTAGGGTTTCGGTAATTGGGGAATTTGAGCAGAGGGAGAGGGAAACAGAGATAGGTCGTCGTCCAGGGTACTTATAGGGTTCAAGAGTGCGCCTCGTCACGTCGTCGAGGAAGGAGAGGCTGCCGGCGCGAGGGAGAAGGCGATCACGGCGTCGTGCTTGCTCTCCGGCTCACGGAGAGGATGAGGACGACTTCGTCCCGAGATATTTAGACGAAGGGTTACGTGGGTTGGCTTTGGGCCGTGGCTTGGGCCGTGTTGGTGGGCTTCCGCGGCCAGGTAAGTCCAGGTAAGCCTCTTCTTCTTTTTCTCTTTTATTTATTTTCTGTTTTGTATTTCCATTTTGAATTCTGTTTTTAATTCAAATCATTCTATTTTGTAGTATTTGACAATTGGAATCTCATGAGGACCAACAAGAAGATCATTTAATACTGAATTGTTTTTAAATGAGCATTTAATATATATGAACCTTTATTGCAATTTTTATTAAGCATGATTTTAGGCACTCACTTTAATTCCCTTTTTCTTGTAGAATTAATTCTAACTTGCTTTCTTTTTCAAGGTAGAATTATGAGTGGATCTGAATTATGTGTTTAACCATATTGTTTGTACACTTGCATTTGAATATGGTTAACTTTTTAAGTAAGGTTCTTAATGATGATAATTCAATTTATCCCTCTCTTGGCTTTAAGAGTATTTTGTTAGGGTTGCTAAAATGTTTTATTAAAATTTAAGGTCTTGTTAGTTCTATGGTAACTCCCTTCTCAGGTTTAGCATTAACACCTTGAAATACCTAGGGTAGATACTACTCTCATTATGGTTTGGTTCTAATTATAAGGATAAGTGGTTGATATCCACACATGGTTTTAATTATAGGGTTTAACATTGGGTGTCTCTTATGTTTAATAATTGAAGCATAGGATTCAATTATTGAACAATTAGGGTTCTAATCATATTCTCCTAATTGCACATGGTTTGAATCTCAAATATGTCCTAGGTTTTAATCTCCCCTAACCAAGGTAATATGGTGACTTGCTTAGTTGTTTATGTTCTCCTTTAATTACTAAGTACTTGAGAATTGATTTTATCTTATACCAATTGATTTCTATTATATTCTTAATCTATTGTTAAAGTAACTAAAGTAGCTATAATTCTTTTTATAGTTAACTTTGGTTATAATGATGAATGGTTTCTCACCATATATATTATAGGCTTTAACTCTAAGCTTTACTTATGAGCTTATATCTTCTACTTCAAGTTCTTAGGGTTTATGATCACTACACAATTTATAATGATCAAGGTTTGGCTTCCTAAGTTATTACTAGAAATATTTAGATATGGTTATACCAATTACCCCTCTCACTCCACAAGGACTTGGATTATAATCTAAGGTTCTACTCAAGGAATGATGATGTGATTATCTAAATATGTGGTCTTCCTTAGAATTTCTACCTTGCTATCTTCTCGTAGCTTGTTCTTCGAGAATTCTGATAAACCTGCATCTTGTGGCATGCCTCCACCTCCTAGCTGCTTCATCTTGATCCTAACTATTTTATGGAGTGGCTCAATGTGTTGGTCTTCTTGCATCATGTTGCAAGATGATGAGATGAATGAGGTAGAGGGTTCCTTTTATAGGCTTGGACATGCTCTAATATCATGACACATAGGTGGATGACTCTTGTTTTAATTTGATGAGTAAGGTGCTTGGTTGTCATGCTCTCATCCATAGTAATCCTTTAAGCATGAGGTGGCATTGCTTAGGATGCAAGCTATGTAGATATTTTCATCCTATGTGGCATGGGTAATATTCTCTCTTGTGATTTGTTTTTGGATAGCCAAGTGGCTTTTGTTACTAATTGTCTTATGAATGATCTTATGCTTATGGGTGAGTCACTATATCATATGTGATTGTATTTATATTATAGTTGGGATCAAAATGTCAAGAATAATAATTATACCCCAATTTTGAATGATGATGTTTGATTTCACCAAGGCATGATCATATGAGTTTCAAAGTACTCATAGTTTATTTTACTCAAATAGTTTGAACTATAATTCGTAATGTAAATGAATTTAGTTTTGTGATATTCCACATATTTAAATAGTTATGCTTAAAATAAGAATGTGGGGCTTTTATGCACTTAGGTCCTTGTGTTTTACCATATTTGGTAATTAGTTTTAAAGTGAATTCAATTATACCCCAAGTGTAGTTTCTTAACTTTTAACTATTAATAACTTAGAGTTTGATTATTATCTATTTGATGATTATAGGCTTCTCCCATCTCTAGGGTTTAATGATAAGCTTGTGTTGGTGTTGAGTTCAAGAATTTAGTTCAAGAATTACCATGAGGTTCATGGTAAGAACTTGGGTTAGTTTTAAGACATGGAAAAGATAAGTGAAGAATGTTTTCTCCATTTTATTGTTACTTGATTTCCAATTGAATAGATGTTCATATGTTATGGCAAGGAATACCATATTGTGATCTTAAATAAGATCAAGCAGTTGATCATTGAGTAAAGTGTTGTTGGTGTTGATTATTAGTTCCATTTGATCAATCCCCTTAGATCAAATCATCTCTACCCAAAACAAGGTTTTAACAAAGTCACATTGAGGTTTATAGCACTTGACTTGATGAGCTACTTCAATTCCACCAAGGTCAAGTGAAACTTCAGTTACTGTGACTGTTTTACTTTAAAGCGCGAAAATTCCCCAGATTTTCTATGCATGAATGCAATGCACACATCTATTTCCTCTATTTTTGTAACCCCAATACCTGGGATATTACAATCAACATCATCATCTCCGGAGGTATACTCTTCTTGAGTTGATAGCACAATAGGTGTGTCCAAGGAGGACCGTGCCATGAAGCAATGTGCATTATTGATATGAGGGTTCTCATTGGGAGATTCAAAGAGAGATGAAGAGGGTAGGTTGGTGGTGACGATGGCGGCCAATTCCTTTGAGCTTTCTTCATCTTCATCACCACTAGAACTTTCAACTTCATCGGATGAATATTCTTCCCTTGTTACTAGCACAACTCTTGAGGGCCTCTTGCCCTTCTTGGTCTTGTTGTTGTAGAACTTCTTGTTGGGGGCTTTTGAATATTTTCCCTTTGTGTCCTTGCTCTTGTCCTTGGGAATGAGCCTCCCATTATGAAGCTCTCTATTTTCATAGGGGCATTCGACAATGAAGTGGTGCTTGTCATCACAATTGTAGCAAGATCTTGTCTTTGGACCAAAGCTAGTGAACCCACTTTTGTTGTTCCTCTTGATGTTGTCTTCCTTGGCCTTGGAGGGATCAACCCAAAAGGATTTTGCATGGAAGGCCATGTGATCATGGTAGTGGCATTGCAAATCTTCCGGATAGGACATACTCCAAGATGCCCTATAAGATTCTTGAGGAATCACTTCTTCAACGGAGTTGACCACCAAGGCAAGGTTGGAACCTTTTGCCATCCCAAGAGCACGATTGCGAGAATCATGAGAGGTTTCCTCAAGCACCTTGAGAGCTTGCATCTCGTGCACGACTTGTTGAGAGGTGAGAGAGGAATAGCATTCCCTCCCCACAAGAGTCTTGACATCAATGGGTACAAATGGCATCATGCATTCAATGTACTTCTCCTTGATCCAAGTGTCATTGATGTGGGTGGCACCAATAAGCCGGAAGGCATCGGCAACGGTGAGAAGTCTTCCATACATGACTTCATGATCTTCATCCGGTAGCCTCATGAACCCTTCGGCTTTATTCTTAAGAGCATTATACTTGTTCCTCCTTGTGCTCTCACTTCCAATGCAACTAGCGGCCAAGCCATCCCAAGCTTCCTTGGCGGTGGTGTAGTTCCGGACACGATGCAATTCCGGTGTCCCAACACTAGTTTGAATCATGTGTAAGGCGGTGTTGTTGAGTTGACTATCAATCGCTTATCTTCTAGTCAACTTGTCGGGGTTGTATGGCTTGAAGCCCTCCATGATGATTCTCCATAGTTCATTGGAGGCACTACAAACATGAGAGCGGAACTCAAATTGCCAAGTATCGAAATTATCAATAGAAAACTTAGGTGGGTCGCCCCGAATGTTCAAATGGGGATGGGGAACCGGTATATCGGGAGATAGGAAAGGTGGAGCTAC
Organism: Lolium rigidum; assembly: GCF_022539505.1. NCBI lineage: Eukaryota > Viridiplantae > Streptophyta > Magnoliopsida > Poales > Poaceae > Lolium > Lolium rigidum. Next base: position 19,282 of record NW_025900199.1, read on the forward strand.
TCGATTGTAGCTTTCACCTCCACTAGTTCCCCTAGGAGATGCACTAGGTAGATTTGATAGTGTTTAAGTTATCACCTTCCACGGGTTTGGTAGATGAGGGTAAGTCCGAAGCCTCTCCCTCATCTAACGCACCCGTGTCTTTTACCTCTACACTAGGAGCCTTGGGAAGGGCCGGAGCCAAAAGCTCGGCAATCATCTTTTTCATGCTTTCCATTTGGGCTTCCATGGAGGACTTCAACGAATTGAAGTCTTCCACGGAGACCAACTTGGCGGCCCCTTCCGAGGGCTCCTCGTCCGGCATACTCTTAGGCGGTTAAGCCCGAAATAAGAGCCGAGGCTGCGATACCAATTGAAAGGATCGTATGCCGCACCTAGAGGGGGGGTGAATAGGTGCTAACCAATTTTTAGTTCTCTTTCAATTTAGGCTTGACACAAAAGGTAAATTCTCTAGATATGCAACTAAGTGAATTTACCTATATGACAAGGATATCAACTAAGCAAGGTATAGCTACGCAATAGGAGATAGAGTGGGATAGAGGTAACCGAGAGTGGAGCACGCGATGACACGGAGATGATTCCTGTAGTTCCCTTCCTTTGCAAGAAGGTACGTCTACGTTTGGAGGAGTGTGGTTGCTACGCAAGCCAAACCAACAGCCACGAAGGCTTCACTCAGATCTCCTGTGAGCAACGCCACGAAGGCCTAGCCCACTTCCACTAAGGGATTTCCTCGAGGCGGAAACCGGGCCTTTACAAAGTTCTTGGGGAACACATCCACAACCAAATTGGAGGCTCCCAAATCTGTAACAATACAACAATCAACAACGACACATCAACAACAAATCAACTAGGGAACCAAATAGGAACACTAGCATGAGATCCCTCAAACAAGAGAGGGGAAATGAAGAACGCTTCGGTGAGGATGTAGATCGGTGTCTTCTCCTTCGAATCTCCAAAGATCAAGAGCTTTGGTTGGGGGAGGAAGGAGATCTTGTAAATCTTGAGTTTCTTGAGGTGGCTCTAATGGAGGTGGCTTGGCAGATTTCTTGTGTAATGATTGAGCAAGCAACCAAGGTAGAAGAAGGGGTATTTATACCTCCCCTCAAAATGAGCCGTTGCAGCTTCCGGGGGGCCGGATAATCCGGCCTAAGTAAGGGCCGGATAATCCGCCCCCCCCGGACAATCCGGCCTTCGAGACAAAACTGTGACATTATCCGGCCAAATGTCCGGCCCCATGCCAGACTTGTTTTTCTTCCAGTCCTTAGCCAAAATCGAGGGGGCCGGATATTTCCAAAATATCCGGCCCGGATATTCCGGCCCTGGTACAATACCGGGACAATATCCGGGCAAAAATCCGGAGGGGAGCCAGGGGGGCCCACCCCACAGGGCGGCGCGGCCCAAGGGGGGGCGCCCCCCTAGTGTGTGGGCACCCCGTGGCCCCTCCGACTCCGCCTCTTCGCCTATTTAAGCCGTCGTGACCTAAAACTTCGACACCTCTTGACGAAACTCCAGAAAGACTCCAGGGGCACCGCCACATCGCGAAACTCTAATTCGGGGGACAGAAGTCTCTGTTTCGGCACCCTGCCGGGACGGGGAATTTCCCCCGGAGTCATCTCCACCGCCGTCTCCACCGCCATCTTCACCGCCATTGTTGTCTCCATGATGAGGAGGGAGTAATTCACCCCCGGGGCTGAGGGCTCCGCTGTAGCTATGTGGTTCATCTCTCTCTTTATGTGATCTAGTTGAATATCATCTATGTGCTACTCTAGTGATGTTATTAAAGTAGTCTATTCCTCCTGCACGGTGTAATGGTGATAGTGTGTGCATCGTGTAGTACTTGGCGTGGGTTATGATTGTAATCTCTTGTAGATTATGAAGTTAACTATTGCTATGATAAGAATTGATGTGATCTATGCCTCCTTCATAGTGTGATGGTGACAGTGTGCATGCTATGTTAGTTCTTGGTGTGATTGTGTTGATCTATCTTACACTCTAAGGTTATTTAAATATGAACATTGAATATTGTGGAGCTTGTTAACTCCGGCATTGAGGGTTCGTGTAATCCTACACAGTTAGTGGTGTTCATCATCCAACAAGAGGGTGTACAGTTGTCCTATTATGTGATCATTGTTGAGAGTGTCCACTAGTGAAAGCGGGATCCCTATGCCTTGCTTCCAAGCATCGAATCTCCGTTTGTTTACTGTTTTGTTGCATGTTTACTCGCTGCCATATTTTATTCAGATTGCTATTACCACTCATACTCATCCATATTACTTGCATCTCACTATCTCTTCGCCGAACTAGTGCACCTTTACATCACAAGTGTATTAGGTGTGTTGGGGACACAAGAGACTTCTTGCTTTGTGATTGCAGGGTTGCTTGAGAGGGATATCTTTGACCTCTTCCTCCCTGAGATCGATAAACCTTGGGTGCGATCCACTTAAGGGAAACTTGCTGCTGTTCTACAAACCTCTGCTCTTGGAGGCCCAACACTGTCTACAAGAATAGAAGCTCCCGTAGACATCAAGCTATTTTCTGGCGCCGTTGCCGGGGAGGAAAGGTAAAAGGTACTCACACTCCGGATCTCGGCTACTAAGCTATTTTCGCCATTGTAAGTACTCGAAGCTATTTCCTTTAGATCCTGCAATTGCATCTTTTTGTTTCTTGTTTACACTAGTAAGGCATAATGGAATACAACTATGAGCTTTTTAATTTATTTCCTAAGTTAAGACATGAATTGTGTGATGCGAAAATTAAAGAACCTATGGAGCCTCAATTGCATGCTAGTAGCAATGTTATTAGTATGAATGCAATCACTGCTAATGCTATGGATAAGTCTAAGCTTGGGGAAGCTAGTTTCTGTGATCTTTTTAGCTTCCCATCCTTAGGGGAGAAAATTTGTTCTGATAATGCTTTATCTCCCATATGCGATAACTCTAATGATGCTTGTGATATTTTAAATCTACCTACTGCAAGTACTGCTTTCAAGATACCCATGAAAATTATTGAACGTGTTATTGATAACCGCTATGAAGGGGATGGAACTGTCCATCCTGGAGATCATTTACTTGTTTTTGCATGAATTATGCGGGTTATTCAAGTGTGCGGGTATCTCTATGGATGAAGTGAGGAAGAAGCTATTCTCTTTTTCGCTGTCTGGTAAAGCGGCGCATTGGTATAAATTGTTGAAGAATAGTCATTCTCTTGGTTGGGAGGAAATTGTACCTCTCTTTTATTCTAAATTTTATCCTCCTCATGAAGTGCATATTGATAGGAATTACATTTATAACTTTTATCCTCGTGATGGAGAGAGTATTTCTCAAGCGTGGGGGAGATTGAAGTCACTAATGCTCAAATGTCCCATTCATGAGCTCCCCCGTAATGTTATTGTTTAAAAAAATTATGCGAGGCTTTCAGGACAACACAAGGACTATTTGGATGCCTGTTCAGAGGGATCTTTCACAAGCAAGGAGGTTGAAGCTAGGTGGGATCTTCTTGATCGGATTGAGGAGAATGCTGAAGGATGGGGGAACAACAAAGGTGAAGAGTCAAGTATAAATTTTGATTATGAATGCATTGAAACTTTTATGGATACTGATAAATTTCGAGATATGAGTGCTACTTATGGTCTTGACTCTCAAGTTGCTGCAAATCTTTATAAAGCCTTTGCTTCTCATTTTGAATTGCCTAAAAAGAATTTTGATAAGTATCATGAACCTTTTAAAGAGGCTTGCATGAAGGATGAAAATGTTGTTAATGATTGCAATAAGCATGCTCAAACTCCTAAGAATTCTATTTCCTATAAGCATGTTAATTTTTGTGGAATGCATAGACCTTGTGGAATTAATCAAATCAAAGATGAATATTGTATCCATCATATTAATGAAAAAACTAGAAAGTGGGTTAGGGCTCTAGATGATCTTGGTAAAAAAGTTTGTGCCCTCTATCCTTTTATTTGTGAAGTTTGCCATGAAGTGGGTCATTTTAATTTTCAATGCTCCACCAATGATAATTTGAACCCAATGAGTGCTGCAAATTTGTATTGTGATGATGAAATTACTCCTAATCAGCATGATGAACTCACTTTATTTTTGTGGTGTGAAGAGTTATCAAGGAAAATTTCTTTGTTAGATATTAATGATCTTGATATTGATGATGTCCTGCATGGGTGTTTTTCTTATTGCATTGATAATAGCCATACAAACACTTACATACAAAATATTTTAGAAGATGACACCTTGCCAAAATATGATAGGACCGTTGTGTGTTTTGAACTAATTAATGAAAAGGAGGAATCCTCCCAAGTTTCTTCTATTGTTTCTGAAAGTAAATCAGGTTATGCGGACAAGCCACCCTTCAAGCCTTTTCCTCCTAAAGAAGGGAACGAGGAGAAGGAGGAGAAGAAGAAGAAGAAGAAGGGAACTAAGAAGAAGAAGAAGAAGAAGAAGAAGAAGAAGGAGAATAAAGAGAAAGAGGTAACGGCATATTCCCGCGTGAATGAGATAACGCTAGGTAACCGTAAGTATGTTGCTCCTAATGATTATTATGATAATGAATCTGAATACAATGATCTTCCTATGCCCTTTACATACATTAGTGATCATGATTTGAATGAGCACACTACTTTTGATATTGCAAATCTCTGGGAAACTAATTCTGAAAATGATGATGATAATAATTGCCATAGTATCAGTGCTATCCATGCTTCCTCCCGTAATGATATAGAAAGCTCTAAGCTTGGGGAAGAGGTGTTTGAAAATCTTTTTGCTACTGATCATTATGTGTTTGATACATCTCCTTCTAATAACAACGATGGTATGGTCACAAATAAACTGACTGTGAAAGATAACTATTCTATTTCTTATGATGACACTGTGTCTCCGACATTTGATGATTATTATAAAGAATGCTATGATATAGGTTATAACTATCCTTATGAAACTTTTCATAGTCATGATTGGATTACCAAAAACAATTCCCTTAATATGCAACTTGTTTACCATGTTCAAATTCTTGATAATAATCTTGCTCCAATTACTATTAATGAGAAGAACTCTTCTTATGCCAAAATTAATGATACTTCTATACACATGAGCCATGATAAGAATGTTTTAAGTGATGGGTATATTGTGGATTTCATTAATGATGCTACTGAAAGTTATTATGAGAGAGGGAAACATGGTTATATGCATCTTAATAATATTAAGTTTCCCCTCTTTATGTTGAGAATCTTGAAGTTACTCGTGTTTTATCCTCTTATGCTTGTCACTTTGTTCTTCATGAATTCATTTGTGTACAAGATTCCTTTGCATAGGAAGTGGGGTAGACTTAAATGTGTTTTGAATTTGCTTCTTGATGCTCTCTTTTTGCTTCAAATACTATTTCTTGCGAGTACATCATAAAAACTGCTGAGCCCATCTTAATGGCTATAAAGAAAGAACTTCTTGGGAGATAACCCGTGTGTTTATTTTGCTACAGCACTTTTATTTTTTATTTGAGTCTTGAAAGTTGTTACTACTGTAGCAACCTCTCCTTATCTTATTTTTATTGCATTTTTGTGCCAAGTAAAGTCGTTGATAGTAAGGTTCATACTAGATTTGGATTACTGCGCAGAAACAGATTTCTTGCTGTCACGAATCTGGGCCTAATTATCTGTAGGTAACTCAGAAAATAATGCCAATTTACGTGAGTGATCCTCAGATATGTACGCAACTTTCATTCAATTTGAGCATTTTCATTTGAGCAAGTCTGGTGCCTCAATAAAATTCGTCTTTACGGACTGTTCTGTTTTGACAGATTCTGCCTTTTATTTCGCATTGCCTCTTTCGCTGTGTTGGATGGATTTCTTTGTTCCATTACCTTCCAGTAGCTTTGGGCAATGTCCAGAAGTGTTAAGAATGATTGTGTCACCTCTGAACATGTGAATTTTGATTATGCACTAACCCTCTAATGAGTTTGTTTCGAGTTTGGTGTGGAGGAAGTTTTCAAGGGTCAAGAGAGGAGGATGATATACTATGATCAAGAAGAGTGAAAAGTCTAAGCTTGGGGATGCCCCGGTGGTTCACCCCTGCATATTTCAAGAAGACTCAAGCATCTAAGCTTGGGGATGCCCAAGGCATCCCCTTCTTCATCGACAAATTATCAGGTTCCTTCTCTTGAAACTATATTTTTATTCGGCCACATCTTATGTACTTTACTTGGAGCGTCTGTGTGCTTTTATTTTTGTTTTTGTTTGAATAAATGCTTGTGTGGGAGAGATACACGCTCCGCTGGTTCATATGAACACATGTGTTCTTAGCTTTTAATTTTCATGGCGAAGGTTGAAGCTGCTTTGTTAATTGTTATATGGTTGGAAACGGAAAATGCTACATGTGGTAATTGGTATAATGTCTTGAATAATTTGATACTTGGCAATTGTTGTGCTCATATAGATCATGTTTAAGCTCTTGCATCATGTACCTTGTACCCATTAATGAATAACTACATAGAGCTTGTTAAAATTTGGTTTGCATGATTGTTCTCTAGAGTCTAGATATTTTCTGGTTGAGGTGTTTGAACAACAAGGAGACAATGTAAAGTCTTATAATAGTTACAATATGTTCATATGTGAGCTTTGCTGCACCTTTTATACTTGAGTTTGCTTCAAACGACCTTGCTAGTTGATGCGTGTAATTGACACGTCCGTTGGGAACCCCAAGAGGAAGGTGTGATGCGCACAACGGCAAGTTTCCCTCAGTTAGAAACCAAGGTTTAATCGAACCAGTAGGAGTCAAGAAGCACGTTGAAGGTTGATGGCGGCGGGATGTAGTGCGGCGCAACACCAGAGATTCCGGCGCCAACGTGGAACCTGCACAACACAACCAAAGTACTTTGCCCCAACGAAACGAGTGAGGTTGTCAATCTCACCGGCTTGCTGTAACAAAGGATTAACCGTATTGTGTGGAAGATGATTGTTTGTAGAGAAAACAGTAGAAACAAGTATTGCAGCAGATTTGTATTTCAGTATAAAAGAATGGACCGGGGTCCACAGTTCACTAGAGGTGTCTCTCCCATAAGATAAAAGCATGTTGGGTGAACAAATTACAGTCGGGCAATTGACAAATAGAGAGGGCATAACAATGCACATACATGTCATGATAAGTACAGTGAGATTTAATTGGGCATTACGACAAAGTACATAGACCGCCATCCAACCGCATCTATGCCTAAAAAGTTCACCTTCAGAGTTATCATCCGAACCCCTCCAGTATTAAGTTGCTAACAACAGACAATTGCATTAAGTATTGCGCGTAATGTAATCAATAACTACATCCTCGGACATAGCATCAATGTTTTATCCCTAGTGGCAACAAGCACATCCATAACCTTAGGGGTTTCGTCACTCCCCGCATTCACGGAGACATGAACCCACTATCGAGCATAAATACTCCCTCTTGGAGTTACTAGCATCAACTTGGCCGAGCCTCTACTAATAACGGAGAGCATGCAAGATCATAAACAACACATAGGTAATAACTTGATAATTAACATAACATGGTATTCTCTATCCATCGGATCCCGACAAACACCACATATAGCATTACAGATAGATGATCTTGATCATGTTAGGCAGCTCACAAGATCCAACAATGAAGCACAATGAGGAGAAGACAACCATCTAGCTACTGCTATGGACCCATAGTCCAGGGGTGAACTACTCACTCATCACTCCGGAGGCGACCATGGCGGTGAAGAGTCCTCCGGGAGATGAATCCCCTCTCCGGCAGGGTGCCGGAGGAGATCTCCAGAATCCCCCGAGATGGGATTGGCGGCGGCGGCGTCTCAGTAAGGTTTTCCGTATCGTGGTTCTTCGCATCAGGGGTTTCGCGACGGAGGCTTTAAATAGGCGGAAGGGCAGAGTCGGAGGGCTGACGAGGGGCCCACACCATAGGGCGGCGCGGGCCCCCCTTTGGCCGCGCGGCCCTATGGTGGCGGCGGCTCGTCGCCCCACTTCGTATCCCTTTCGGTCTTCTGGAAGCTTTGTGGCAAAATAGGACCCTGGGTCTTGATTTCGTCCAATTCCGAGAATATTTCGTTACTAGGATTTCTGAAACCAAAAACAGCAGAAAACAGCAACTGGCTCTTCGGCATCTTGTTAATAGGTTAGTTCCAGAAAATGCACGAATATGACATAAAGTGTGCATAAAACATGTAGGTATCATCAATAATGTGGCATGGAACATAAGAAATTATCGATACGTTGGAGACGTATCAGCATCCCCAAGCTTAGTTCTCGCTCGTCCCGAGCAGGTAAAACGATAACAAAGATAATTTCTGAAGTGACATGCCATCATAACCTTGATCATACTATTTGTAAACATATGTAATGAATGCAGCGATCAAAACAATGGTAATGACATGAGTAAACAAGTGAATCATAAAGCAAAGACTTTTCATGAATAGTACTTCAAGACAAGCATCAATAAGTCTTGCATAAGAGTTAACTCATAAAGCAATAAATCAAAGTAAAGGTATTGAAGCAACACAAAGGAAGATTAAGTTTCAGCGGTTGCTTTCAACTTGTAACATGTATATCTCATAGATAATTGTCAACATAGAGTAATATAACAAGTGCAATATGCAAGTATGTAGGAATCAATGCACAGTTCACACAAGTGTTTGCTTCTTGAGGTGGAGAGAGATAGGTGAACTGACTCAACATAAAAGTAAAAAGAATGGTCCTTCAAAGAGGAAAGCATCGATTGCTATATTTGTGCTAGAGCTTTTATTTTGAAAACATGAATTTTTTTTGTCAACGGTAGTAATAAACCATATGAGTTATGTAAATTATATCTTACAAGTTGCAAGCCTCATGCATAGTATACTAATAGTGCCCGCACCTTGTCCTAATTAGCTTGGACTACCAAATCATCACAATACACATGTTTTAACCAAGTGTCACAATGGGGTACCTCCATGCCGCCTGTACAAAGGTCTAAGGAGAAAGCTCGCATTTTGGATTTCTCGCTTTTGATTATTCTCAACTTAGACATCCATATCGGGACAACATGGACAACAGATAATGGACTCCTCTTTAATGCATAAGCATGTGGCAACAATTATTATTCTCATATGAGATTGAGGATATATGTCCAAAACTGAAACTTCCACCATGAATCATGACTTTAGTTAGCGGCCCAATGCTCTTCTCTAACAATATGCATGCTCCAACCATTAAGGTGGTAGATCTCTCTTACTTCAGACAAGACGGACATGCATAGCAACTCACATGATATTCAACAAAGAATAGTTGATGACGTCCCCAGAAAACATGGTTATCGCACAACAAGCAACTTAATAAGAGATAAAGTGCATAAGTACATATTCAATACCACAATAGTTTTTAAGCTATTTGTCCCATGAGCTATATATTGCAAAGGTGAATGATGGAATTTTAAAGGTAGCACTCAAGCAATTTACTTTGGAATGGCGGAGAAATACCATGTAGTAGGTAGGTATGGTGGACACAAATGGCATAGTGGTTGGCTCAAGGATTTTGGATGCATGAGAAGTATTCCCTCTCGATACAAGGTTTAGGCTAGCAAGGTTATTTGAAACAAACACAAGGATGAACGGTACAGCAAAACTCACATAAAAGACATATTGTAAACATTATAAGATTCTACACCGTCTTCCTTGTTGTTCAAAACTCAATACTAGATATTATCTAGACTCTAGAGAAACCAAATATGCAAACCAAATTAGCAAGCTCTAAGTGTTTCTTCATTAATGGGTGCAAAGTATATGATGCAAGAGCTTAAACATGAGCACAACAATTGCCAAGTATCAAATTATCCAAGACATTTTAGAGTTACTACATGTAGTATTTTCCAATTCCAAACATATAACAATTTCACGAAGAAGAAACTTCGCCATGAATACTATGAGTAGAGCCTAAGGACATACTTGTCCATATGCTACAGCGGAGCGTGTCTCTCTCCCACAAAATGAATGCTAGGATCCATTTTATTCAAACAAAACAAAAACAAAAACAAACCGACGCTCCAAGCAAAGTGCATAAGATGTGACGGAATAAAAATATAGTTTCAGGGGAGGAACCTGATAATGTTGTCGATGAAGAAGGGGATGCCTTGGGCATCCCCAAGCTTAGACGCTTGAGTCTTCTTAGAATATGCAGGGGTGAACCACTGGGGCATCCCCAAGCTTAGAGCTTTCACTCTCCTTGATCATATTGTATCATACTCCTCTCTTGATCCTTGAAAACTTCCTCCACACCAAACTCGAAACAACTCATTAGAGGGTTAGTGCACAATAAAAATTAACATGTTCAGAGGTGACACAATCATTCTTAACACTTCTGGATATTGCATAAATCTACTGGACATTAATGGATCAAAGAAATTCATCCAACATAGCAAAAGAGGCAATGCAAATAAAAGGCAGAATCTGTCAAAACAGAACAGTCCGTAAAGATGGATTTTATTAGGGCACCAGACTTGATCAAATGAAAATGCCCAAATTGAATGAAAGTTGCGTACATATCTAAGGATCACTCACGTAAATTGGCTTAATTTTCTGAGTTACCTACAGAGAATTAGACCCAGATTAGTGACAGCAAAGAAATCTGTTTCTGCGCAGTAATCCAAATCTAGTATTTACTTTACTATCAAAGACTTTACTTGGCACAACAAAACATAAAACTAAGATAAGAAGAGGTTGCTACAGTAGTAAACAACTTCCAAGACTCAAATATAAAACAAAGTACTGTAGTAAAAACATGGGTTATCTCCCATAAGCGCTTTTCTTTAACGCCTTTCAGCTAGGCGCAGAAAGTGTATATCAAGTAACATCAAAAGATGAAGCATCAACATCATAATTTGTTATAATAATAGAATCATAAGGTAACTTCATTCTCTTTCTACGGAAGTGTTCCATACCTTTCTTGAGAGGAAATTGATATTTAATATTACCTTCCTTCATATCAATAGTAGCACCAACGGTTCGAAGAAAAGGTCTTCCCAATATAATGGGGCAAGATGCATTGCATTCAATATCCAAGACAACAAAATCAACGGGGACGAGGTTATTGTTAACCATAATATGAACATCATCAACTTTCCCCAAAGGTTTCTTTTTAGCATTATCAACGAGATTAACATCCAGATAACAGTTTTTCAATGGTGGCAAGTCAAGCATATCATAAACTTTCTTAGGCATAACAGAAATACTTGCACCAAGATCACATAAAGCATTACAATAAAAATCTTTGACCCTCATTTTAATGATGGGCTCCCAACCATCCTCTAGCTTTCTAGGAATAGAAGTTTCAAGTTTTAGTTTCTCTTCTCTAGCTTTTATGAGAGCATTTGTAATATGTTTTGTGAAAGCCAAGTTTACAGCGCTAGCATTGGGACTCTTAGCAAGTTTTTGTAAGAACTTTATAACTTCAGAGATGTGGCAATCATAAAAATCTAAATCATTACAATCTAAAGCAATGGGATTATCATCCCCAAGGTTGGAAAAAATTTCAGCAGCTTTATCACAGAGCAGTTTCAGCAGTTTTAGTAGTTTCGGGTAATTTTGCGCGCTTTGCACTAGGAGTAGAAACATTGCCAACACCAATTATTGTATTATTGATAGTAGGAGGTGCAGCAACATGTGAATCATTAGCATTGCTAGTGGTGGTAATAGTCCAAACTTTAGCTACATTTTTCTCTTTAGCTAGTTTTTCATTTTCTTCTCTATCCCACCTTAAAAATCTAAATCATTACAATCTAAAGCAATGGGATTATCATCCCCAAGGTTGGAAAAAATTTCAGCAGTTTTATCACAGGCAGTTTCAGCAGTTTTAGTAGTTTCGGGTAATTTTGCGCGCTTTGCACTAGGAGTAGAAACATTGCCAACACCAATTATTGTATTATTGATAGTAGGAGGTGCAGCAACATGTGAATCATTAGCATTGCTAGTGGTGGTAATAGTCCAAACTTTAGCTACATTTTTCTCTTTAGCTAGTTTTTCATTTTCTTCTCTATCCCACCTAGCACGCAGTTCAGCCATTAATCTTATATTCTCATTAACTCTAACTTGGATGGCACTTGTTGTAGTAACAATTTTATTTTCAATATCCCTATTAGGCATAACTTTCGATTTCAAGAGATCAACATCAGAGGCAATACTATCAACCTTAGAAGCGAGAATATCAATTTTATTGAGCTTTTCCTCAACAGATTTGTTAAAAGCAGTTTGTGTACTAATAAATTATTTAAGCATAGCTTCAAGTCCAGGGGGTGTATTCCTATTATTGTTGTAAGAATTCCCATAAGAATTAGCATAACCGTTACCATTATTATAAGGATATGGCCTATAGTTATTACTAGAATTGTTCGATAAGCATTGTTGTTGAAATTATTATTTTTAATGAAGTTCACATCAACATGTTCTTCTTGGGCAACCAATGAAGCTAACGGAACATTATTAGGATCAACATTAGTCCTATCATTCACAATCATAGACATAATAGCATCAACTTTATCATTCAAGGAAGAGGATTCTTCAACAGAATTTACCTTCTTACCTTGTGGAGCTCTTTCCGTGTGCCATTCAGAGTAATTAACCATCATATTATCAAGGAGCTTTGTTGCTTCACCAAGAGTGATGGACATAAAGGTACCTCCAGCAGCTGAATCCAATAAATTCCGCGAAGAAAAATTTAGTCCTGCATAGAAGGTTTGGATGATCATCCAAGTAGTCGATCCATGGGTTGGGCAATTTTTAACCAAAGATTTCATTCTTTCCCAAGCTTGAGCAACATGTTCATTATCCAATTGTTTAAAATTCATTATGCTACTCCTCAAAGATATAATTTTAGCAGGGGGTAATATCTACCAATAAAAGCATCCTTGCATTTAGTCCAGGAATCAATACTATTCTTAGGCAGAGATAGCAACCAATCTTTAGCTCTTCCCCTTTATGATAAAGGAAACAATTTTAATTTAATAATGTCACCATCTACATCTTTATACTTTTGCATTTCACATAGTTCAACAAAATTATTGAGATGGGCAGCAGCATCATCAGAACTAACACCAGAAAATTGCTCTCGCATAACAAGATTCAGTAAAGTAGGTTTAATTTCAAAGAATTCCGCTGTAGTAGCAGGTGGAGCAATAGGTGTGCATAAGAAATCATTATTATTTGTGCTAGTGAAGTCACACAACTTAGTATTTTCAGGGGTGGCCATTTTAGCAGTAGTAAATAAAACAAGCTAGATAAAATAAATGCAAGTAAACTAATTTTTTGTGTTTTTGATATAGCAAACAAGACAGTAAATAAAGTAAAACTAGCAACTAATTTTTTTGTGTTTTGATATAATGCAGCAAACAAAGTAGTAAATAAAATAAAGCAAGACAAAAACAAAGTAAAGAGATTGAGAAGTGGAGACTCCCCTTGCAGCGTGTCTTGATCTCCCCGACAACGGCGCCGGAAATTTGCTTGATGCGTGTAATTGACACGTCCGTTGGGAACCCCAAGAGGAAGGTGTGATGCGCACAGCGGCAAGTTTCCCTCGGTTAGAAACCAAGGTTTAATCGAACCAGTGAGGAGTCAAGAAGCACGTTGAAGGTTGATGGCGGCGGGATGTAGTGCGGCGCAACACCGGAGATTCCGGCGCCAACGTGGAACCTGCACAACACAACCAAAGTACTTTGCCCCAACGAAACGAGTAAGGTTGTCAATCTCACCGGCTTGCTGTAACAAAGGATTAACCGTATTGTGTGGAAGATGATTGTTTGCGAGAGAAAACGAGTAAAACAAGTATTGCAGCAGATTTGTATTTCGAGTATAAACGAATGGACGAGGGTCCACGGTTCACTAGAGGTGTCTCTCCCATAAGATAAAAGCATGTTGGGTGAACAAATTACGATCGGTCAATTGACAAATAGAGAGGGCATAACAATGCACATACATGTCATGATAAGTACAGTGAGATTTAATTGGGCATTACGACAAAGTACATAGACCGCCATCCAACCGCATCTATGCCTAAAAAGTCCACCTTCGGGTTATCATCCGAACCCCTCCGGTATTAAGTTGCTAACAACGGACAATTGCATTAAGTATTGCGCGTAATGTAATCAATAACTACATCCTCGGACATAGCATCAATGTTTTATCCCTAGTGGCAACAAGACATCCATAACCTTAGGGGTTTCTGTCACTCCCCGGATTCACTGGAGACATGAACCCACTATCGAGCATAAATACTCCCTCTTGGAGTTACTAGCATCAACTTGGCCGAGCCTCTACTAATAACGGAGAGCATGCAAGATCATAAACAACACATAGGTAATAACTTGATAATTAACATAACATGGTATTCTCTATCCATCGGATCCCGACAAACACAACATATAGCATTACGGATAGATGATCTTGATCATGTTAGGCAGCTCACAAGATCCAACAATGAAGCACAATGAGGAGAAGACAACCATCTAGCTACTGCTATGGACCCATAGTCCAGGGGTGAACTACTCACTCATCACTCCGGAGGCGACCATGGCGGTGAAGAGTCCTCCGGGAGATGAATCCCCTCTCCGGCAGGGTGCCGGAGGAGATCTCCAGAATCCCCCGAGATGGGATTGGCGGCGGCGGCATCTCAGTAAGGTTTTCCGTATCGTGGTTCTTCGCATCAGGGGTTTCGCGATGGAGGCTTTAAATAGGCGGAACGGCAGAGTCGGAGGGCTGACGAGGGGCCCACACCATAGGGCGGCGCGGGCCCCCCTTTGGCCGCGCGGCCCTATGGTGGCGGCGCCTCGTCGCCCCACTTCGTATCCCTTTCGTTCTTCTGGAAGCTTCGTGGCAAAATAGGACCCTGGGTCTTGATTTCGTCCAATTCCGAGAATATTTCGTTACTAGGATTTCTGAAACCAAAAACACCAGAAAACAGCAACTGGCTCTTCGGCATCTTGTTAATAGGTTAGTTCCAGAAAATGCACGAATATGACATAAAGTGTGCATAAAACATGTAGGTACCATCAATAATGTGGCATGGAACATAAGAAATTATCGATACGTTGGAGACGTATCACTAGCCTAGCCTTGTATTGAGAGGAATTCTTCTCGTGCATCCAAATCCTTGAGCCAATAACCATGCCATTTGTGTCCACCATACCTACCTACCACATGGTATTTCTCCGCCATTCCAAAGTAAATTACTTGAGTGCTACCTTTAAAATTTCTAGTCTTTACCTTTGCAATATATAGCTCATGGGACAAATAGCTTTAAAAACTATCGTGGTGAAGAATATGTACTTATGTATCTTATTTCTTAGTAAGTTGCTTGTGGAGCGGTAACCATGTTTTCTGGGGACGCCATCAACTCTTTTACCTTTGTTGAATATCATGTGAGTTGCTATGCATGTTCGTCTTGTCTGAAGTAAGGGCGGTTTTCACAATCAAATGGTTTGAGTATGCATACTGTTAGAGAAGAACATTGGGCCGCTAACTAAAGCCATGATTCATGGTGGAAGTTTCAGTATGGACAGCTAATCCTCAATCTCTTATAAGAATAATAACTGTTGTTAAATGCTTATGCATTAAAGAGGAGTCCATTATTTGTTGTCTATGTTGTCCCGGTATGGATGTCTAAGTTGAGAATAATCAAAAGCGAGAAATCCAATGCGAGCTTTCTCCTTAGACCTTTGTACAGGCGGCATAGAGGTACCCCTTTGTGACACTTGGTTGAAACATATGCTATGCAATGATAATCAGTGTTAACCCAAGCTAATTAGGACAAGGTGCGAGCACTATTAGTATACTATGCATGAGGCTTGCAACTTCTAAGATGTCTTATACATAACTCATATGCTTTATTACTACCGTTGACAAAATTGTTTCTTGTTTTAAAAATGAAAAGCTCTAGCACAAATATAGTAATCAATGCTTCCCTCTGCGAAGGGCCTATCTTTTACTTTATTGTTGAGTCGGTTTGCCTATTCTTTCTATCTTAGAAGCAAACACTTGTATCAAGCTGTGTGCATTGATTCTTACATGTTTACTTATTGCACTTGTTATATTGCTTTATGTTGACAATTATCCATGAGATATATATGTTGAAGTTGAAAGCAACCGCTGAAACTTATATCTTCCTTTGTGTTGCTTCAATGCTTTTACTAAGAATTTATTGCTTTATGAGTAACTCTTATGCAAGTCTTATTGATGCTTGTCTTGAAAGTATTATTCATGAAAAGTCTTTGCTATATGATTCAATTGTTTACTCATTGCATTAACATTGCTTTGAATCGCTGCATTCATCTCATATGCTTTACAATAGTATGATCAAGATTATGTTGGTAGCATGTCACTTCAGAAATTATCTTTTATCGTTTACCTACTCGAGGACGAGTAGGAACTAAGCTTGGGGATGCTGATACGTCTCCAACGTATCTATAATTTCTCATGTTCCATGCTTATTTTATGACAATACCTACATGTTTTGTTCACACTTTATATCGTTTTTATGTGTTTTCTGGAACTAACCTATTGACGAGATGCCGAAAGGCCAGTTGTTGTTTTCTGCTGTTTTTGGTTTCAGAAATCCTAGTAAAGAAATATTTTCGGAATCGGACGAAATCAAGACCGAAGATCTTATAATTCCCGGAAGCTTCCAGAGCACCGGAGAAAGACGAGAGGGGAGCCAGGGGGGCCCCACCCCACAGGGCGGCGCGGCCCAAGGGGGGCGCGCCCCCTAGTGTGTGGGCACCCCGTGGCCCCTCCGACTCTGCCTCTTCGCCTATTTAAGCCGTCGTGACCTAAAACTTCGACACCTCTTGACAAAACTCCAGAAAGACTCCAGGGGCGCCGCCACATCGCGAAACTCCAATTCGGGGGACAGAAGTCTCTGTTCCGGCACCCTGCCGGGACGGGGAATTGCCCCCGGAGTCATCTCCACCGCCATCTTCACCGCCATCGCTGTCTCCATGATGAGGAGGGAGTAATTCACCCCCGGGGCTGAGGGCTCCGCTGTAGCTATGTGGTTCATCTCTCTCTTTATGTGATCTAGTTGAATATCATCTATGTGCTACTCTAGTGATGTTATTAAAATAGTCTATTCCTCCTGCACGGTATAATGGTGATAGTGTGTGCATCGTGTAGTACTTGGCATGGGTTATGATTGTAATCTCTTGTAGATTATGAAGTTAACTATTGCTATGATAAGAATTGATGTGATCTATGCCTCCTTCATAGTGTGATGGTGACAGTGTGCATGCTATGTTAGTTCTTGGTGTGATTGTGTTGATCTATCTTACACTCTAAGGTTATTTAAATATGAACATTGAATATTGTGGAGCTTGTTAACTCCGGCATTGATGGTTCGTGTAATCCTACACAGTTAGTGGTGTTCATCATCCAACAAGAGGGTGTAGAGTTGTCCTATAATGTGATCATTGTTGAGAGTGTCCACTAGTGAAAACGGGATCCCTAGGCCTTGCTTCCAAGCATCGAATCTCCGTTTGTTTACTGTTTTGTTGCATGTTTACTCGCTGCCATATTTTATTTAGATTGCTATTACCACTCATACTCATCCATATTACTTGCATCTCACTATCTCTTCGCCGAACTAGTGCACCTTTACATCACAAGTGTATTAGGTGTGTTGGGAACACAAGAGACTTCTTGCTTTGTGATTGCAGGGTTGCTTGAGAGAGATATCTTTGACCTCTTCCTCCCTGAGATCGATAAACCTTGGGTGATCCACTTAAGGGAAACTTGCTGCTGTTCTACAAACCTCTGCTCTTGGAGGCCCAACACTGTCTACAAGAATAGAAGCTCTCGTAGACATCAACATGCGGGTCCCATTTTGCAGCAGCGATCTCAACGTTTCCAAGACGGCACGGGATCAAAAGGAAAAGGAAGTAGACATAAATAAGGGGGTCAAAAAATCCAAGGAAAGAAAGAATTTTCGTTCATAGAGGATGACATGCGGGATCCATGATCCCGCATCGTAAACGGTTCGATCGGAGAGCGTTGAACGAGATGGCGCGATCGAGAAAAAAAAACAATGCCAGAGAGGCTGCCATCTGGGCCCTACATCCCTGGGCGGTGCGGATTTGCGTTGACTCGGTCAGCGCACCCGAGAATTCATCATGCACCACGTCTCGGACGACCATACGCGACGTTTTCCACATTTTTGTCGGGCTAGGTGGCCTCAAAAACGAGAATTTTTTTTTTGACATGCACCACGAAGAGAGCAAAAAATCGTCGGCCATGGTGCATGAGCAACCACGGCGCGACTTTCAATTTGTCGGCTATGGAAAGTTTTCTTGTAGTGAAAGGATCGAATCATTGTAAACCTCGCCACCGTAATTTCGAGTTGAGCACCTTTGTTCGGCTGAACCTTCGAGATCTACTTCCACTCTACTTTTAACGAAACCCTAATTCTACAACACGTAGGCATTGCCAAGTTAATGCCTTGTCACCTATGTTCATATATTTTAATGACCCTTTTTAGCCCTTGTCCTGACCGAAAAATTTAATAATTGCAAAAAATGTGATTTATTTTGGCTACAAATTTCTAATATTTTGGAAAATATTTTTAGCTCACAATTTATATAACCATTTTCCAGTTATTTTCAATGATAAATATGAAAAGTTATCGACCTAAAAAGCTAATTTCATTTAGAAAATTATAGCAATTTTTTAGCTTACAATTTATCAACCCCCTTCCCGTTATTTATCAGCAAATATGAAAAGTTATCGAACCAAAAAGCTAATTTCATTTAGAATATTTTGGGAAAGTTTTAACTCAAAATTTATCAACCGCCATACCCATTAATTGTCAATGGTAAATGTGAAAACTTATTGACCTAAAAAGCTGATTTCATTTAGAATATGTTAGCAACCATTTTAGTTTACAATTTATCAACCCCTCGTCCCGTTCTTTATCAACGATAAATGCAAAAAGTTATCGACACAAAAACCTAATTTCACTTAGAATATTTTAGCTATATTTTAGATCACAATTTCTCGACCCCTCTGCCATTATTTATCAATGGTAAATGTGCCTCCCAAAAAAACTAATTTCAATTAGAATATTTTAGCAATTATTTATCTTACAATTTATCAACCCCTTTCTCTTTATTTATCAACGGTAAATGTGAATAATTATCAACTCGAAAAGCTAATTTTATTTAAATTATTTGTGACTTTTTTGACTCAAAATTTATCAACCATCTTCTCGTTATTTATCAATGGTAAAATGAGAAAAAATACCAACCTAAAAAGCTAATTTCATTTCAACTATTTGGACAATTTTTTTAGCACACAAGTTATCAACCCCACGTCTCATTATTTATCAGCGAGTAAAATGAAAAAGTTACAAACCCCAAAAGTTAAATATCATTTTGAATATTTTAGCAATATTTTTAGCTCATAAGTTTTCAAACCTTATGCATGCTATTTATCAACGCTAAAATGTGAAAACTTACCGACCCAAAAAGCTAACTAAATTACAAAGTGATATTTATTTAAGTTGCAAGTGGTAATTCATTTGAGTCAAGTAGTTTCCCCACCCGTTAATTTCCCCTTTAAAAATCACTAGCCCGAAAAAAAATTAAAAAAACTAGTCCAAATAACATGAGTTTATATACAAAAGTAGAAAGAAAAAATAGAAAAAAAATAAAGGGAATTGATAAAAGGGAATTAAGTAAAGAGAATTGAAAGAAAAGGAATCCGGTCAAAAAATAGAAACTAAAGAGCGACAAAACAGGACACTGCCAAAAAAAACACTTTTCCTAAACAACAGCTGGCTATTTTACAATTAACGCACAGTCACTTTTTCCTCCGTTCGATATGTTTGTGTTGCACGTATCTCAGCGCTGTCTCTACCTCGCTCAGCGGGTTGGTCTTACTTTTGTCTAGGCTCGGGCTGAGTTATTGTAGCGATGTCTTTTTTCATTTGTCACGAGGAGGGGAAACAATGGATGCCGCCATGGCGAAGAACTCTGCACTAACTCCGCAATCGGCTGTCGGCGATGGAGGGAGCTAAGCATCGTCGGCCGGCGCGACCGTCGATTCAGGGATACGTTACCCCGCAGCCGGCGTCACCAGCAACACAGACATCCGTGGCTCGCGAGCCTTTTCGACCTGTGGAGTTCCGGAGATTCGCGAGCCTGGAAGGCATGGCCGCTGCTTGCTAGAATGGTAATCCCCTGCCTTCTTCCTCCGTTCCTTTGTGCTCTGATTTCAGTCCCTGTTAGCTCATCTTTATGATTGTTTCGTTGTGGATGGCAATACCGGTAGCACGGTCACTGTAAGATCTGTGAAGTCCGTGATGGGTGGAGCGCGCAGCGCGGAGGCGATTTTGTGGTTGGGGTACCTCCTATTTTGGATGGAGTGTGGTCGCGGTAGTCTGGCAGATTCGATTTTAGGTTTATGGATTTCTTCCTCATTCACTGTAGTCTTCGTGTTGTTGACTGTTGTGTGAGCTTCCCTTCCCCGCACATTTTATTTTCACTGAGGCGTGCAATTCCGTTGATTTCAGGGTATGCTATTGCAACTCACATCTTGAAGTATATAGGGTGTAGTTTTGGTTCAGTATGAGTTTTCTGATGTATAATATTGCTGGCTGCTAGATATTTTTTCTAGATAATTTTTTAGTGTGATAGGTTCTGTTTCAGGGATGTATTTATCATTTACTCTCAAAATCATTTTGAGATTGTTGTAGGCTTATCAGTATATTATTTGCTTGTTCCTGAGCTTTTTGTTGTTTTTTTTTGTTGTTTGGGAAATGCTAGATCAAATAGCATGAAGCTTTTACAATCCCTCATATGTTATCATCTTACATGCATATGGTTGCTATTTCTAGGTGTTAGTGTTTTAGAGATTATTACTACCATTATCCAGAGTTTGCTTTTAATATCCATGCATGCTATTTTCTTCCTTTTTTAACGGTTTGTTTCCTGTCTTTTCGCGGTTTCATTTTCGCGGATATGAAACCGTGAGAATGTTTGGTGATTACTTATCATTGGGGAAGTCAAGAGCTTTTTGTATATCAGCCTATGGACCTGTTTATGGTTGATATCTTTGAACATAGCTTATCATCAAGCGAGAATTACTATGTCGTAACTTTACTCCTTTCACGTGTGTTTTTTACGATATTATCTTTCAGTACATCATTTTTAGTCCTTCAATTTTCCTTTCTTCAGTTTAGTTCGATTGAAACATTTGACACATTAGAATATAAAGGACTACTAAATAAAATCCTAGATAGAAAGTGGGTCGGTCTCAAAATAAATGAGTTGTTAGATGTAGAATATTACTCTCGTCAGACTTGAGGTTAACGAAAAAAGGAAAGATTCATAGAATTTTCGTGTGGTACGGTCCAAAATTTGGCGTGTGCGATACATGTTCCTTCCATTTCTCCAAGTAAAGATCTTCGCAAGGCAATAATAATGGTGAGTTTCTTCAGTACTTTAGTATTTATTTCTATGACCTTCAGTACTTTATCTTATTATATCAGTAACTTATTTCCTCATTTTATCTCAGCATAGTTCAATATTAGTTGTCTTCCGCTTTTATTTCAGTACATCACTACTTTAGGAATTCCAGTACTTCAGTTCTCTCTATCTTTCATTGCCTTCAGTTCTCCATTTCATTTTCTCAGTTAATCATTTCCCTTACTTAATTATTATGTCAAGTTTTTAGTTTTAAATGTGTATTCTTCACTTACTTATTTACTTATATTATCATCTTCACTTATTTCTAAGTTCTTCAGTACCTTCATTATCTTTCTTCACATTTTTTTTGTGTATCATTATCTGAATTCTTTCTTTCTCTATCTCTTAGTATTTCATTTTGCATTTCTGCATTGCTCACTTCTTCTTTCTCCTTGTCTCATCCTACCTAACAACGTATAGCCAAGGGAGGGATCATTCCCCCGTTGGTCAACGTTTTTTATTACTTTAGTATTTCATTTATGCTCTTTGTTTTTCTTTGTCACTCCCTTAGTCAGTATTTCAGTCAAAGGGTAGTTACCAGCGAGAATCGTGGTCATCGGCAGCGCGGCGAGCAGTGGCTGGCGTTGCTGCGAGCGGCAGGAGGCTGTGCTGCTAGACACGGCGGGAGGTGCTAAGGGCGCTACAGGTGTTGCTACTAACACCCGTCAGTAAACTCCTCTACTTGTGTTACTTATATCATGTCAATAGGTCAGCTTTCAATTTGCATTTGTTCAGCACTTTTCCTAACAAATAGCTTAGTTCTTTTGTAATTGGGAAATAGTCACTTTTTGCACCGTCTCATATTTTCACGAATTTTGGCGCAGTCCTTTGTCCAATCTATTACTTGTATTTTCTCTGTCCAGGCCTCCATGAATTTTGGTCCTTTTTTAAAATTTTCATTTTTTCATTCAACTCACCTACCCTTTTTTGCCCCTGTGTTGGTCAATGTGGAAGCTTCGAGGAGGCAGAAGCATGGCGGAAGGATGCGGTGACGCTGCATCCTACTCGGCCGGCGTTCGAGGGTCCGTTGGCTACATCGACCTGGCATGCTGCTCGGCCGACGTTGAACGGGGGATTGATTCCTTAGATGGGGAGAGGACCGATAGAGCGTGCTGCTCTAGCGGCAATGGGGGAGCTGCGGCTCGAGTTCGTATTATTTATCTAATTTCTTTAGTTTCCATTAAGTCTTTTATTTTCAGACTCCCGTTGTCTTTTCTTTTCTGACTCCCTTTTTGAGTTACTTATTCAGTTCCTCAGCTCTTAGTGTATCTATGAGCATTATTTACTTTCTTTCTTTCATTCATTTTTTGAGTCTTAAGTATTTCATTCTCCTCGGCTTTTCATTCTTTCATTACATGTAACCATCATTTCATTTAGTCTCTTCCTTTTATTCAGTTTTTAGTATGTCTCTTTGGTGCCTTTATTTTAGTAAATTATTAATAACTTTAGTCTGTCTTCAGTCTTTAAGTATTAAGTTTGTCAGTTATTCAGTCCCGTGTTCCCTGGCTTTTGATTATTTTATTTGGTCTGTTTTATGAGTTGTCAATTGGCCCCAGTTTCCCTCAGTACCTTTAGTTTGTATTGTCTTAGATGTTCCTCCACCTTTTAGTCCTCAGTTTTCAGTAAGCATTTCATTATTTTTAGTTTATCTCAAGTGTCTATTTTTTAGTTTATCTCTGATTTCTTTAATTTATCTCAGTCTTCATCCATCATTTATTCCGTGGTGTCTTAGTTCCTACATGTATTCATTCCTCAATCCTCATTCCCTATTTTAGTCCTCTATGTTTGTATTTCTTTTAATGTTCACTTTGCTTTCAGTTTTTTCAACCTTCATTTTCACCTTTATTCTTTCTCCTAAGTAAGTGTATGTTCCATAATCTTCAGACTCATTCTTTATTATCGTTCTTCGGTGTCTCAGCTGCTTAGGCTTACGTGTCCAAGTTGGGTGGAGCAGCATCATGTCGGTTAGCGTCAAAGCGGGTAAGTGGCACTTGGTTCTTCAGTTTTCAGTTAGGGAAGGTTTTTGTTCACACTCTTTGTCCTGTAGGTTTTATTTACACAAACAGATAGTGTTTACTTTTCTCTTTACTTTTTTAGATGAGGAAGTATGTGAATATAGGGTAGCTAATATATGTCCAGTTTGTCCTTCCATGGATTATGTGTCGGGCTCAGCTGAGAACTTGCACTCAGTGTGCTAACTTCAGTTTATCTCTGATTTCTTTAGTATTTCAGCTTATATCTTTTTCTTGAAGATCTTAAGTTTAGTCTATCTCTTTCAGCTTATCTCTTTTTCTTGAATCTTATGACTATTTTCATTTCTCTCCTTATTTCATTCCCTCAATTTCTCGGTTTGTGTTCCCGGACACTTTCACTCGTCTCCATCTGGGGTGATACTCAAGTTGCTGCACTAATCAGCCGCCGACGGCAGCTGCTGCACTTCTCCTCAAGGTACACTATATAACAGCCGTTTGTTCTCTCTCTGATGCTTTTTCTCTGATTATTTCACAAAATGTTCAATTTATTTTTTCTTTGTGATTTTCTTCCAGGTACACTATACATTTACCAAATCCAAGTCCGCATTCTGGATCACCCCATTTGTTTTCTGGAACAATAGCTCTTGATTTTGTTATGTTTCTTTTAGTTTTTGCTGAACACATGTTCTATTACTATTGGATAGGGATTTGTTTTTCAGCTTATCTTTCCTTCAAGGAACATCTAGGTACTAAAACTGAACAAGATGTTTAGTCAAGCTATAGCACGATAATGTTGTGTCGTTGCCTAATCGACGGTACCTCGGAGGAGGGATCCTCGCGAGGGGGAGAAGAAGTAGGGGCCATAGGGCGGAGTGCACACGGGACGGTGGTACGCGAGTTACCCAGCTTCGGAACACCTGCACGATGACAGGGCCTACTGCTGCTTGTCTGGAATTATCTGGGCGCTTTCGCGTTGTTACAATGAGTTGTGGTTGTGCCGCTAGGGCTTCCGGGATCCGGCTTATAAAGGCGCACGGATCTAGGGTTTACACGGAGAGTCCTAGCCGGATTACAGATAGCCTAACTACGGTACATTATCTTGCCGTGCACGTCACGGATCCGCCTT
>NW_025900200.1:0-26076 GCF_022539505.1 Lolium rigidum
TTCGACCGACCTCGAAGCCCTATTAAGAAGATGAGGGATGAGTTCAGCGAACTCAAACAAGGAAGGATGTCGTGGTGGAATACCATGACGATGATTCCTCCACATTGTCTAGAGTACGTCCCGATGAGGCACGAACACCAACGAGAAGAGGAAGGAGAGATTTACGGAACGGGCTGCATGATGAGATGCGGTACGTGCTTGTGAACATCCGTACGCGATGCAGGAAGCCCTTGTGGACTGCTGCCATCCGGATGGAAGGAAAGCTTCACCAAGCCAATGAGAACCGCAAGCGGCGGAATGATGAACGAGAATGGACCCAGCAATGCACAGAAGTACCGCAATAATTCACCTGGAGGATTTGCCTCAAGACCCAACAAGCCACCTGTTTCAACGTTCCGTTCAAACTTCAACAACAATGTAGGACACCCGAAGCCCGGAGGCAACAGCCACAATGGTAACAACAACAACCCCAACACTGCCCCCAGGACTGGAAGCAATGCCGTCCCCGTCACCCCAAAGGACAAGTCAACAGTGACTTGTTATGAATGTGGAGTTGTGGGTCACTACTCCAATGAGTGCCACAAGAAGCGGCGAGGAGCAGCCCCCGCTACCACTTGCACACCGCCGGCAACAGCGTCGCTTCGCAGCTAGAAGGAAACCGAACAACACAGCAGCCACGTCTCTATCACATGAGTGCAGAGAAGCCAGGGAAGCACCCATTGCCATGCGGAAGTATGTTTTCTGTCCAACCTAATTGCCCAATCTCTCTTAGGTTCCTAACTTTTCTTAAATCTCAGGGACGAGATTTTGTTTAAGGGAAGGGTTTGTAACATCCCAAATTTTAAAACAAAGAAGAAAATGAATTTCACTTATTTCAAATTTTGGAGCCAACAAAAATTTTAATGGAACCACTTGATATGCATAGTATTCAAGTATGTGTGATGTGATTTTTGCCATGATAGTTTGTTGGATGTATTGAACATTTTTCTAAACCCTAAACCCTACCCTTTTTAACACCAAAGGGGAACAAATAAAAAGAAAACAAAAGAAAAGAAAAAGCATATATGGGCATATAGCCACAATTACAAATCTTGACCTATGCCCCTTTTACTTTACCAAAATGGTTGTGAACCATTGTTAAACCCAACCTAACACTAACTAAACCCTAAACCATGATTATTGGGATCAAAGAGAGACAAAGAAAAAGGGAAGAAAATCAAACTAGTTTCACATATGAGGCTATGGCTATTTTTGCAAAACTTTAACCTAGGCCATTCTACCTTGTGTCAATGGTTTGGAAACATAACTAAACTGGAAATAATAACATTTGAATCAAAGAAATGCAAAACAAATCAAAAGAAAAATCAAAACTCACTCACATATGATAATGGTCAAATCTGTCAACTTTAACATCTTACCTACTTTGAGCCTCTGTTTTAAGAGATTTCTAATCTAGACTTGCTCAACTCTTTGCACCTCATCCAAGAACTCATCAAGAGGATCATCTTTGGTAAAGACAAACCTTACAAATTCTTTGTCAATTGCTTAATATAATCAAGCAAAGATGCAACATAAAATCAGATTTAAGATCATGTCACATTTGGATTTTCACAAATCAACTCAATTTTGCAAACCAAGACCACCAAAAGGTGCCAAACATTATTTGAATCATCTCCATAAAAGAGTTTGACAAAATTCAAATATTTTGTTCATGCGGCCATTTCATCAAACACCTTAAGTGCACCAATCTGCCAACCCTAGACACTCTAATACCCAGCATGTTTTAGACTAAACATCACCTCTCACAGTGAACAACAACTCCCTCTTGCATCCCTTAGACAATGCCCAGCATCAGAGACCATCATCATGCATGACTTCATCAGGTACCAAACCATGCCGAGCCACCATGTCACTCCACCATGCCCTCCTCTTCTCCTCTCACTTCATGCATGCATCGAGCATGTCCTTGAGCTTCTCCACACTTTGCTGAGCACGCTAGACATCACCCTTGGCCGAGGAGACGCACGCAACAACGGGAACATGACGTGGCCACGATGCCCAGACGTGCCAGAGCGTGCACTAGCACGTCCCTGGACACGAAAGAACGTCGCCTCGCCCCGTTGACTCCGTCCTCCTCTCGCCCTATCCTCTCGCCCGTAGCGTCGCCATGACCTCAGCAAGCGCCCAGACATCCCCATTGGCTCGTGCAAGCCCTGTCGCCGCCGTCATCATCGATGTCTGCCGCCACGTTACTGCGAGGACAACGACGTCGCCTGCACGCCCCCGTCCACCTCTTGCTGCGCCATGACGCGCACTAGGACCGCCAGACGTCACTGAGCAGCTCCGCATCCTCGCCTAACAGATGATCCAATCCTTCACTCCCAGATTCCAACAAAGCTACTAAAGCTATTGGGGGAATAAGAGAGGAAGAACAAAATAAGAAGAACGCTAAATTCTCCAATATCTAGATCCCAAGAAATTCCCCACAAAGAGAAGATTTTGTTTGGTCAAAATGTGAATCTAGATCTCACCTATCTTTGTCTCAAAAAGATGCAAGAAGCATTGGAGGAGGAGAAAAGATAGCAAGCTCTCAAGAAATCAACAATGGAGGAGGGCTGAAGAGTGAGGGAGCTGAACAGGAAGAAGAAGCATGCGAAACGGGCTTAAAAACATTGGGCAGAAAATCTGCCCGTTGGGCTGGCAACAACTAGTGCCGGTAGTACCGGCCAGAGGGAGCGGTACTACCACCCAGCATCGAACGGTCGCAGCAGGCCAGCAGCAAAGCCAGCAACGTGCTTGGGCGGCAGAGGGCGGGCCCCAACGCTGCAACGTGAGCTAGCGCATGAGAGCCACAGGCCAGGGCGAGCGGGACATACAGGGGACCAGGTGGGACCAGCGCCTGAGCGAGCGCGTGGCCACCCTAGCGGGAGATGCGCGGGATCGAGGACACGAGCACGTCAATGCGAAAAGCGACCCGCGCTGGCGAGCGTGCGGCGTTCAACGTGGGACGTGGAGGCGAGTGGGTGGGCCAGGCGTGCGGGGGCCAGCGAGGGGCAAGCGGGCCAGGGAGGCGTGCGGAGCGCGTGGCGGCCTGGTGGCCGGGCTGGCCACGTGGGCGGGGCCCAGCGCGGGAGCGTGCTGTTGCTGTGCGACCTGGAGGCTGAGACGGCCACACGCGATTGGAGGGTCGGTACCTTCAGCCCTGGTACCGGTTGGGGTACCGGGGAGAGCTCCTAAAGCCCTGGAAGAATGCTGTGAGCTAGGCCGCTTTAGCGGTACCGCGAGCGGTATCTCGCCTGGAGGCTTCGGCCTGGGCAGTGCCCCTCCTCACCATATCTTTCTCTCTTTTCATTTCTTTTTAGACAAATACGAGGCAACTTTAAACCGCAATAACTAGAGCTAGAAAAATCCAAATGGGATGAAACCAATTTTGATGGAAATAGGTCGTCAAGAGCTATCCCTACAAAATGTGAAAATATGGAAACTAGCGAGGGATTATTTTCTATAATTTCTAGAGTGAACTCTCAAAACCCGGAGAACCGAGAAAAACTCCAAAAACGAAAACGCAACAAATGATATATGCTAAATCCGTTTTTGACGAACTAGAGCTTGTCATGGTAGTAACCACAAGCTCTAATACACCACATGGATAAGATCCAAATAACAACCAAAAGATATGATGCAAGGATGCAAAGGTTTGACCGCACTCCGAACGATACGATCGAGTTACTTACTCGAGAGCCCTTTGATAGTACGACACTTAGCCTATAAACCAGTCTCTCAACTAACCACGAGACTGGTGAGAAAGAAACCCTATCGAGAGCAAACCTTAACCTTGCCATTCCACTTGAGCTCGATGATGTGATCTTGACCGCAACAAGGATGAAACGCCATTCTTGATTGTGTTTGCTAGATGTCTTGCGGATTGCTCCCCCATAATTCACTATGGGAGAGCTTCTTCTTCGGTGCATCTCATTTATTCGTATTGCAACCTTGACGCCAACTAATCGTTCAAGCATTGCCTATGGACAACTCCTACACATATAACTCAATGCAACCATTAGTCCATAGGGATTGTCATTAATTACCAAAACCACACATGGGGGCTTTATGCACTTTCAACAGCGGACCAGGCGAGGACAGGAGCACGCAGGGCCTACCGGAGTCGAGGCGACAGGAACCACCTTCTTTCCATGACCGGTCTTCTCCCTTTCTTCTATCTCCCTATCCTGCTCCTCGCCGCGGCCGTTTCGTCATCCCATACCCGGCGTCCATCATGGCGATGCCTTAGCCGATGCACCGCTGGGGTGGACGAGATCGATGGGGGACGTACCAGCCGCCCTCCTTCCGCTCCTGTCTTTGGTGGGGGCTAACCCTCACTGACGCCCGCATTAGGAGGCGCTCAGACACGCTCCACTCGCGCCACGACACGCTCCGGCGAAATCTGCCTCCTTACCGAAGGTTATTTTGCAGGTGTCTTCATCATAAGTATATGGTTGGGATCATGATCATATAGTTATTCCTGAAGCCTACACTGCAATTCAGATCAAAATTGAGGTTATTTTTGTTGGTTCCTGGACTGCAGGTCGTTGGTGATGCAGCCTTAATCCGTGCTCGCCACTGCTTTCCTGCTGCCCAACGGGGTATTGCCGAATGTGGATGCTGATGCGCGTAGGACAGCTGCTATAGCATTGGTGTAAGCTCGAGGACAAGGCCACTTGAGAGCGGAGAGAGGACGAAGAGGCAGGGTGGATGCCGTTGTCAACTGTTGACTTATCTTACAGTCACATACAGTGTGTTTTGTTCACCTTTATATCTAGATTTGTGCTTTATCAACGTAGGTGAAGTTAGTTTGGTGGTTTCAGATATGGGGAGTGGTGCTAAATACATTACTTTATTATTTTCTGGCCAAATACAATTCTGGAAGTTAGAGTTTATGGTAAATATGTACCTCCTTAATCCTGATAACCAATTGGTAAAATAATACTAATATATATCCATTTATAATTAATTTCCCCTGCTCTCTCTGAAAATATTCAATTGTTTTTGTTGCAGATGAAATGTTCAGAGGATGTGTCTTGGTCTTGCCGCTACCCTCTTATTTGTTTGGCTTGAGGGAGCATAACAATTGGCAATATACATTGCAGGTTTATGTCTGAAGATTGTGGACTGGATGTTCGAGGTATGCTGATTTGAAACCTTTTCTCCTGGTGTTCTTTTGTTTTGCTCGCTGCATTATCTATTTTATTTGGAAAAAGAAATTTGGCAATGTGTACAACATATTTAATCTTGCGGATCTGTCGTTCCTCTTCTATGTCCAGCTAATTTATATGCAACATCGGAAAATTTAATCCAACAGATTTGTTCATGAGGAGGCCATTTATTCACTCATGTTTATCCCTTCCTTTGCATGTTGATGTTTCGCCTTTGCTCCTCTGTGTCATTGACTCATTGTTGTCTTGTGCTAGACTTTCGTACTTTCTTAGATGTAGAACATCCTGTTTGTTCATGCGTATGAATCAATTTTTAGTTATTTCTTGGCTTGGCAATTTAAGGACATACAGCGGGTGAGTGGATTTAACCTGTAAACATATAATCTCTTTGGTCTGGATGGCAAACGTTATGTGCAGATTCAGAGATTATGATAAGTAGTATCTGCCAGATATTCCCTTTTTGAGATGTCTTCATTTGAATAGTGAACAGTTTTCACTTGCTCTTATAATCCCAAAACAGTTTTCATTGGGATATCGCATAACTCTTCTCTTGCTCTTATAATATTTTTGTTGATTCCAAAATCTATTATTAAACAAACATCCATCAGAAGCACAAAGAGCAGTGAGCACAGTGAAGCAAAATACTGGCTACTGCAACTAAGAACTAAGGGCATCTCCAACGCGGAGACCCAAACGTAAAAACGGACTCCACTTTGGTCCGTTTGGGTAAACCTCCTCCCAACGCGCGGACCTAAATTAAAAACGGACAGCTGCCGCGTCCGGAATGACCCAAAACCGGACCAAATTTGCGATGCTTTTGGGGCGAGCCGGACAAGCGCGGGCGTGCTTTTTCATCCGCACATGTCCGTTCGTGGCCCATTTGTCAGTGACAAAAAAAAAGCCCCAATAACTTCTCTCTCCTCTGTCTTCTCTGTTTGCTTTTTGCCATGGATACTTCCATGGCTGTCCGCAGGAGTTGAGCTCGCCCGGCTAGGTTTCGTCGTCGCCCTCACCTGGAGGTCCTCAACGCCGCCGCCTCATTTTTTTTATCGCTGCTGGAAGTCGCTGGAGCCGAAATGGACGTCGTGCCGCCGGACTCGATGCCGACGAGCCCGCCATGGCCGAGCCACGGCCGCGCCGCGCCGCCCTGCCCGCCATGGCCAAGCCTTGCCCGCGCCGCCCGTCATGCCGTCCTGGCCGCGCGAGGCGCGATCCCTCCGGCCAGGAGCCCCCTCCGCGTCGCCCCTCTCCTCCAATTCCGTCGCCGCCCATGCCAGTCGCCCGCGCCGCCCATGGCCGCCGCGACGGCCGCGCCGCCCTCGCCCGTGACGGCCTCGACCCGGTGCGCTCCTGTCTGCCGCCGCGCGCTGCTCGACGCGCTCGCCCCTCTGCTCGGGCTACGGCCGCAGCGACGCCTACTTCTGGCTCCCCGTGCCGCCGGAGGAGTACCGGGCCAAGAAGTCGCCGCCCCTGGTCGCCGTGCGCGCCACCGGCATGGGCGGGGGCGCCGTCGGCCTCGTCGGGCACGGGCGGGGCGGGCATGGGCGGGGGCGGCTCTTGCCCTGACGGCCGCGTCGGCCCAGCGAGCGGAGCGGGCATGGCGCGGGCGCCGGCGGCCTCGTCGGGCACGGGCGGGGGCAGCGCTTGCCCCGACGGCCACGTCGGCCCCAGGTGGGAGTGGCCACGGGCGGGGGCGGCGCTGGCCGAGTCGGCACGGGCGGGGACGGGCACAGCCACGGGTGGGGCGAAGCTAGCCAGGGGCGTGGCCTGCCAGGACGCCGCCGAGCTCGTCGCCGAAGCCGTGGCATGGCGGGGTCGCTGGGCTGGTTCTTGCCAACTAGTAGTAGTATAGGTGGAGAAGAGGAATAGGGATTTGGGTCGTGCGCGCGTTGGGGGGAAAATAAAGCCACGGACGTCTCGTCTGTCCACGTCTCCAGAAGGCGACCCAAACAGCCAAAATCGGACGCGAAAACACGTCCGTTTGGGTCGTGCGGTTGGAGATGCCCTAAGATGCCAAGTTAGTAACTAGCTAGTAACTGGTGAACTGCAACTTAAGTTAGATATTTTGTAGGTGGCATGAATATTACTACCTCCGTTTCAAGAAATAAGGCCCACGCGTATTCCAAGACGAACTTTGACCATAAAAATTAAGCAACAAAATCTTGATTATATTATATATATATAGTATCGTTGGATTCGTATTGAAAAACACTTTTGAATGATACTAATTTCATACAAACAATCTTTATCTATTTGAAGTAATTCTTGGTCAAACAAAAAGCTCGTAAAACGAGGGCGCCTTATTTCTTGAAACGACGGAGGTAGTAAGATAGAAAGTTAAGATAGAAAGTTGCCAACTTAAGTTCAGCACATAAAGCCGTGAGCAGAGCACTGGGCAACTGCAACTTTATAGAGATAAGATGCCAAGTTGCCATCCAGTGAAGATAAGCTGCCAAGATACTACCCTAAATGCAAGAGTACTGGGCTGCAACTTTAGAGATAAAAAAGTCAAACTTTCTAATCTTTTAACGCTCCTCTAGCTCCTCACGTCGCCTCCTCCGGGCGACCGGGGAGCCCAAACCCAAATCCCCGCCGCCACCCCGCTCCCTCCCTGGCTCCCTCCCCTCGTCGCTCCCCGAGGTGCCCCTCGACAAAGCCGGGCGGCGCCTGTGAAGGGGCGGCGGGGTTTTATGCCTCTCGGCTCTCGCGCCGTGGCTAGGGAGGAGGGCCGCCGCGTTGGGGGCCGGAGGGCCGGCGAGATGGCGCAGACGGCCGGGGAGGCTTGGCCGGGTGTGCGGCGTGCGGCGACGGAGGAGCCTCGACGCGCGGCGACGGCTAGACCTGTGGCGGCGGCGCGGGGCGTCCGGGGCTCGCCCCGGGCCCGATCCGGGCCTCATTGGCGGCTGCGCGGGCTGCTCGCGGTGGCTCCAGGCCGCTCGGAAGGTGCAAGGTGGGTGATCTGCGTGCACGAGCTGTGCGGGGTGAGGCGGGTCGGCGTCGTGCGGCTCCGCGCGGATTTGGCCGTCTACGTGCGGAGGAAGGAGGTCGCTCGGTGGGGCTGCACTGGCGCGTGCCGGATGGTGGAGGCCGGGCCGGCGTGAGAAGTGCCGGCCGTGTTGCATCCTCCGGTGTGTGCTGGAGATGAATGGCACCGTCGGCCCGAAAGTGGTGGTTGGAGGCGGGTCCGGCGGATTGCTGCGGCTTCGAGGCTAGGTTGAGGTGGTGGCGGTTGACGGAGATGATTGGCGCCGGCGATGGGCGTTGCATCCTTCCGCCAACACGGGGACGGGATGACGGAGCTGCGGCGTGGTTGGGCCGGCATGGATGAGGCTCGAGGTGGTCATCGCCCCCCTCGCGGCGATTTTTGGCCGGCCTCTCATCGGTGGTGTGTCCGGCCTTTGGTCTAGGATGGCCTGCTCTTTGTGGACAGCGGGGCTGTTGTGTGGGCGTGGGAGAAATCCCTATGCGGTTGCGGACGACGGCGACGCCTGTGGGCGCCGTCACCTTCTTGAAGGCGTTGTCTATGCCTCTTTCTCCATGCCTCCTCCTCTGCGACGGGGAAACCCCGGACCCGGCTCGTCCGGTTCGGGCATTGGCGGCGCTTCCGTGTTGTTCCCTCCTTGGAGGCATTGTCCGGGTTGCACGAGGAGTCCCAAGACGGTCATCGGAGTAGCCAAGGTTGGCAACTACTGGAGCGTGGGCCTCTAGGGCGCGATGTACACTGAAGCGGCATCTTTTCAACAGCGCTCTCCTCGGGTCTGGTCGGGCCCTGCAGTCCACACCGCCACTATCCTTCGAGCGCGAGTTGTGTTTGCGAGTTGTCTTGCTTCGGTTGTGAAGCGGTCTGTGGCTCTGTGTTCTAACCTCTCGCCTTTTGGCTGGGTTAGACAAGGCGGGTGGTTGTTTCGTGTGTTGTGGTGTTGCGTTGTAAGCTGTAAGGTGTTCATCTGTATGGTTTTCGGATCTGGTTTCCCTCATAAACTGGACCAATTTCTACCTATTCAATGAATTTAGTAGTTCTCCTGCTAACATTCAAAAAACTTTAGAGATAAATGCCAAGTTGCCAGCCAGTGAAGATAAGCTGCCAAGATACTACCCTAAATGCAAGGCTTAAGTAAGAAACCAGCAAACTAATGCTAACAATAGACTCAAAATTCCGACGTATATAAAGGGTTAGCAACTTTAATAGAAAGTAGCATGACATTGTTCCACAAAGATAGAATGATAAACAGCACTAAGGCTGCACAACGGAATCCGAAAACAGTTTTCAACTCAGCTAACAAGACTACCATCACCACATACCGCCACCACCACAGATGTGGCAGTGGACAACCATCAGGGAGCTTCTCATTTCTTCTTGGCAGCAGCCTTGGTCACCTTGGCGCCAGTGGGGTCCTTCTTCTCCACGCTCTTGATGACACCAACAGCAACAGTCTGCCTCATGTCCCGGACAGCAAAGCGGCCAAGGGGAGGGTACTGGGCAAAGGTCTCCACCACCATGGGCTTGGTGGGAATCATCTTCACGAAACCAGCATCACCGTTCTTGAGGAACTTGGGGAAGGCTTCAATCTCCTTACCAGATCGCCTGTCAACCTTGGTCTGGATCTCAGAGAACTTGACAGCGATGTGGGAGGTGTGGCAGTCCAGCACTGGGGCATAGCCGTTGCCGATCTGACCAGGGTGGTTCATGATGATGACCTGGGCAACAAAGCTGGCAGCCTCCTTGGCGGGGTCGTCCTTGGCATTGGAGGCCACATACCCACGCTTGATATCCTTCACAGCAACATTCTTGACGTTGAAGCCAACATTGTCACCTGGCCCAGCCTCAAGCATAGACTCGTGGTGCATCTCCACAGACTTGACCTCAGTGGTCAGCCCAGTTGGGCCAAAGGTGACGAGCTGGCCAGGCTTGATCACACCTGTCTCAACACGCCCCACCGGCACAGTTCCAATGCCACCAATCTTGTAAACGTCCTGGAGGGGAAGACGCAGGGGCTTGTCCGAGGGCCTCTTGGGCTCATTGATCTGGTCAAGAGCCTCAAGGAGGGTGGGGCCCTTGTACCAGTCAAGGTTGGTGGACCTCTCAATCATGTTGTCACCCTCGAACCCAGAGATGGGAACAAATGGGACCTTGTCAGGGTTATAGCCGACCTTCTTCAGGTATGAGGAGACTTCCTTCACGATTTCTTCGTACCTGCCCTTGGAGTACTTGGGAGTGGTGGCATCCATCTACAAAGAACAGAACAAGTACATTAGTTTCAAAGAAGTTGCTGCTTATTACAGAAGGCATGTATATAATACAACAAAATTAAATAAATAGCACTAATAACTGGCAGAACAAGATTGTGTAAAAAGAGCGGCAGCAGCACAACTAGAACAAATGTAGAAGTTGCTGCTTATTATAGACGCAAAGCACAACTGCATGGATTGTAATAGAAGTAGGACTGGCAAATTGTTGTTATCTTACAAGACAGCTGAAAACAGAATGTCAAGTCTATTCAGAGTAGGACATTTCAGTGAACGACAGTCGACACAGCCAAACAATGTGTAACAGTAATGAAATGAAACACTATATACAGATCATGCTCACTAGAAACAAGCACTGATGTCATGAAGCAACAGTAAATAATTCATGAACTACTTAATAAATAGCATCCAGATCATGCAGCAAGTTTAAAGACTAGTATAACACAAAGGTGACATCACATAGCTTGAGGAACAAATACATGTGGAACAAATAAGGTATACCTTGTTGCAGCAGCAGATCATCTGCTTCACCCCAAGGGTGAAAGCAAGGAGAGCGTGCTCACGGGTCTGGCCATCCTTGGAGATACCAGCCTCAAAACCACCAGTGGTGGAGTCAATGATAAGCACAGCACAATCAGCCTGGGAGGTTCCAGTGATCATGTTCTTGATGAAGTCACGGTGACCAGGAGCATCAATGACGGTGCAGGAGTACTTGGTGGTCTCAAACTTCCACAGGGCGATATCGATGGTGATACCCCTCTCACGCTCGGCCTTGAGCTTGTCAAGCACCCACGCGTACTTGAAGGACCTCTTGTTCATCTCAGCAGCTTCCTTCTCGAACCTCTCGATCACACGCTTGTCAATGCCTCCAAGCTTGTAGATCAGGTGACCAGTGGTCGTCGACTTGCCAGAGTCGACGTGGCCAATGACCACAATGCTAATGTGAATCTTCTCCTTCCCCATGGCTGCTGGAGCAGTTAACTAACTGCATAAATGATCAGAAATTAGTACAGAACAAAATTGAAAATCAATAAAAGCGAACAGAACATCTGTCAGTCAACAATTGACAGCAGGTACAAAAGTATTATTGGCACAACAGGTAAAGGCAGAACACAACTGATGTGACAAAAGTAGAACAACATGTCAAGTATGTAAGTAGTGCAAGTAAAAACAAGTGAAAAACAGAATCACAACTAAAACATGGACATACAAGTGGGTGCTAACAATAAATTAGGACAACCGTATGTCCAGAATACCATGTCATGTAGCCAAGCTGATCTAATCCGAGTAAACAAGATTAGCAGGCAAGGCAAATACTTAACAAGGTAATTCAGGATAAGAGCAAAGTGGAGATGCAAGGAACGTCAGCAGACGCACCCAATAGGAATCGAACCTATATCAGAAGGCCACGCATGGAGGCCTTCAGTCTTTACCATTAGACAATGGGCACTCATTGCATCTCCAAATTGCTACCACGCAAACAGTACAGCAACGAACTCTAAACTAGGAGGAACCAACTTGGAAGATAACAAGCTCTAATTTAACAACATGAATACGAAAAACTCTACTACGAATACCAGTTACAGCAGAATTATTTAACAGATCTGACAAGGAAAAACCATAAACTGGTGATGCATGTTTAATTCAATTTTAGTAAGATGTTTAACCGTGAATCGAGGCATATATGAATAGATCTAACCATGACGAACGCTAAGATATAAGATCGGCACCACGGTACCAATTAACAACGAAAACCACGGTGAAGCCGTGGAAATCTGAGAGGCTAAGCTACCGGTTGAACAAATCTAAGCGATAGGCTCGAAATCCAACCAAGCAGCGCAAGCAAAACTAGTCGATCTACATAACAAGTTCATACGACAAAGCTCAGATACCAAACTAAGCAGATCTACCAGATACATGCGCTCGATCTATCCATCGACAGACGAGGAGAAGGCACACAAACGCTAAAACGAAACCAGAATCGGGACGGCGAGGATGGTTACCTCGCTTGAGCTCCCGAAGGTGCGAAGAGGACGAAGCAGCGGCGGCGGCGGGCAGGGGTGGAGTGGGGGGAGGATGAGGGATGGTTCCGTCGCCCCTCTTTATATAGGCGGGCACGGGCGGGGCTAGGATTTATCTGCGCCCGCCGCCGCCTCTCGGCCCTCGATCGCTGGACGGACGGCTGTCATTGTGGCAGTGTCACGTCCGTTCGATTGCGATCGTGCGGTTTCTCGTGCTTTCGTAGCCACTGCTCCTTCGAGGTTTCGTGGCGGCTGCGTTTCGCCCTGGTCGGCCGAAAAGGGAAATGAGGCCTGGGCTGGTCTCGCTAGGGTGCAGTTGAACGAAATGGCCACTCAAAGCTCTCTGGCCGAGCAGCATCGTTTTACGGGTCAGCATTTTTCACCACAAGAAGGTAATTCACAGATCTTTGGTTGGATCGTGGTTTTAAAATTAGCACTTGACCTCTTGTGAACTCTGAATTTGTGATAGAGCTATTGTCTTGAAAAGGTCGTGAGCAGTGCAACCGTTTGGCAAACTGGTTATCAGCCGATCGTGGATGAGTTATTGGATGAGCTCTCTCAGGATCACAATGGTTCACCAAACTGGATTTGCGCGTCGGTTATCATCAGATATGTTGGTACCAGCTGACGAGCACAAGACATCCTTCAAGACACACTTAGGGATGTATGGATTCAAAGTGACACCCTTCGAGCTCACAAATGCACCAACCATGTTCCAAACAACTATAAACAACCTTTTCCCCACGTGATTAGAAAATGTGTGTTAGTTTTCATGGATGACATCGTGATCTTCAATCCTACACTAGAGGAGCATCTAGACCACTTGCAACAAGTGTTTCAATTGTTCCATGATAATCAACTTTTAGTCAACTTCACTAAATGCTCCTTTTCTCAAGAGATCTTGGATTATCTGGGACATGTCATTAACCGACAAGGTGTTGCCATTGATCCCACCAAAGTGTTGACGGTCTAGCAATGGCCAGCCCCTACAAATGTCAAGTAGGGTAGAGGATTTATCGGCATTACTGGAAATTCGTGTATAACTATAGCCTCATCAGTAGAATCCTATCAGATCCGTTGAAAAAGGATCAAGTATTCCACTGGAATTACAAAGAGCAACATGCGTGTGATTTCTTGAAACAGAAAATGATTGAAGCTCCAATGTTGGCCCTCCCAGATTTCTCTGTGCCATTTACTGTTGAAACAGACAAGTGACAACGAGGGGTGTGAGATGTTCTTATGGAACATGGTCACCCATTGGCTTATCTCATCAAGGCTCTTAGTTAGATAGCACATATCATGTCTACCTACGAGAAGGAATGCTTAGCCATTCTTCTCGCAATGTATAACTGGGGCAGCTACCTTCATCATACACCCTTTACAATCATCACTGATCCCAGTAGCCTTGTTGAACTCTCCAACAAGAAACTCACCAATATGAGCTAAGAGGAGGTGTAGGCTCCGTTTTGTATCAGAGTTACTTGATCAGTTCGGTCAGTGGCGCTTGGACTTGATAAACAAATACTTTGTCCCAGCAGATTCTATTGAGATCCTGAGAATTAAACCTTCACCGAGACTAGAGGTTGACCAGATCGCATGGGCACCCCTGGATCATGGTATCTTCACAATCCGAAGCGCTTATGGATTGGCTATGGAGGAGAACTCACGTCCTACTGCAATGTCGTCCAGTATAACACCTGGTAGGGTGCGGAAGATATGGGACCTCATATGGAAGTCAGTCGTTCCTCCAAAGGTACAACACTTTGCATGGCGTTTAGCCACTGATTCACTACCAACTTGGAGGAATAAACACAAGCGTAATCTTGAGGTTACAGATTAGTGCCCAGTTTGTGGTGTAGAACCAGAGGATACCTTCCATCCATTTATCAGGTGTACTTTGTCTAGGCAGCTATGGAATTCGATGGCAGAAAAGTGGCAGATTCCTAAACTATCTTTGGTCTTAAATTTAGGCACAGACTGGCTATTGACCTTACTGGTTAATTTACCAAAAAGGGATGATTTGTATGGTGTTGATGATTTTTTGCTGCGCTTGGCATATTCGCAATGAGGTTTTCCATGATAAGCAACTGATACTTAAATGCCTTTTTTTCTCCTGAGGTTGTCGGAATTATTCGCAATAAAATATTGCCAACGTATCGATAATTTCTTGTGTTCCATGCCACATTATTGATGATATCTACATGTTTTATGCATACTTTATGTCATATTTATGCGTTTTCCGAAACTAACGTATTGACGAGATGCCGAAGGGCCAGTTCCTGTTTTCTATTGTTTTTGGTTTCAGAAATCCTAGTAAGGAAATATTCTCGGAATTGGACGAAATCAACACCCAGGTTCCTATTTTTCCCGGAAGCATCCAGAACACCCGAGAGAGCCGGAGAGGGGACACGAGCCCCCAGATGATAGGCCGGCGCGGCCCAGGCCCTGGCCGCGCCGCCTTATGGTGACACCGCCTCGTTGACTCTCCGACTCCGCCTCTTCGCCTATAAAAAGGTCCCTGACCTAAAACCTCGAGACGAAAAAGCCACGGTACGAGAAACCTTCCAGAGCCGCCGCCATCGCGAAGCCAAGATCTGGGGGACAGGAGTCTCTGTTCCGGCACGCCGCCGGGACGGGGAAGTGCCCCGGAAGGCTCCTCCATCGACACCACCGCCATCTTCATCAACGCTGTTGTCTCCCATGAGGAGGGAGTAGTTCTCCATCGAGGCTCGGGAGCATGTACCGGTAGCTATGTGGTTCATCTCTCTCCTATGTACTTCAATACAATAATCTCATGAGCTGCCTTACATGATTGAGATTCATATGATGATGCTTGTAATCTAGATGTCATTATGCTAGTCAAGTGGGTTTTACTTATGTGATCTCCTGGAGACTCCTTGTCCCACGTGTGTAAAGGTGACGAGTGTGTGCACCGTGTGGGTCTCTTAGGCTATATTTCATGGAATACTTATTCACCTGTTATGAATGGCGTAGTGAAGTGCTTATTTATATCTCTTTATGATTGCAATGTGTTTTGTATCACAATTTATCTATGTGCTACTCTAGTGATGTTATTAAAGTAGTTTTATTCCTCACCGCACGGTGTAATGGTGACGAGTGTGTGCATCCGTGTTAGTACTTGGCGTAGGCTATGATTGTGATCTCTTGTAGATTATGAAGTTAACTATTGCTATGATGGTATTGATGTGATCTATTCCTCCTACATAGTGTGAAGGTGACAGTGTGCATGCTGTGTTAGTACTTGGTTTAGTCGTGTTGATCTTTCATGCACTCTAAGGTTATTTAAATATGAACATTGAATTGTGGAGCTTGTTAACTCCGGCATTGAGGGTTCGTGTAATCCTACGCAATGTGTTCATCATCCAACAAAAGAGTGTAGAGTATGCATTTATCTATTCTATTATGTGATCAAAGTTGAGAGTGTCCACTAGTGAAAGTCTAATCCCTAGGCCTTGTTCCTAAATATCGCTATCGTCTGCTTGTTTACTTGTTTCTACTGCGTTACTACTACGCTGCGTTACTACTCGCTTATACTTATTCATACCACCTGTATTTCACTATCTCTTCGCCGAACTAGTGCACCTATTAGGTGTGTTGGGGACACAAGAGACTTCTTGCTTTGTGGTTGCGGAGGTTGCATGAGAGGGATATCTTTGACCTCTTCCTCCCGAGTTCGATAAACCTTGGGTGATCCACTTAAGGGAAACTTGCTGCTTGTTCTACAAACCTCTGCTCTTGGAGGCCCAACACCTGTCTACGAGGAAAAGGAGGGCGTAGACATCAAGCTATTTTACTGGCGCCGTTGCCGGGAGGAAAGGTAAAAGGTACTCACACTCCGGATCTCGGCTACTAAGCTATTTTCGCCGTTGTAAGTACTCGAAGCTATTTCCTTTAGATCCTGCAATTGCATCTTTTTGTTTCTTGTTTACACTAGTTTGGCATAATGGACGACAATGAGCTTCTTATTCTATTTCCCGATTTAAGACATGGATGGTTTGATGCGAAAATTAAAAAACCCATGGAACATATTAGCATGAATACTTTGAATACCATTGTTGCTAATGATATGGAAAATTCTAAGCTTGGGGAAGCTGGCTTTGATGAGCATGATATTTTTAGTCCCCCAAGCATTGAGGAGAAAATTTACTTTGATGATGCTTTGCCTCCTATTTATGATGATTATAATGATAGTAGTCTTTTAGTACTGCTTTGTTATGGAGGATAAATTTGATTATGATTACAATATGCCTCCTATATTTGATGATGAGAATAATAATGATAGCTACTTTGTTGAATTTGCTCCCACTATTACTAATAAAATTGATTATGCTTATGTGGAGAGTAATAATTTTATGCATGAGACTCATGATAAGAATGCTTTATGTGATAGTTATATTGTTGAGTTTGCTCATGATGCTACTGAAAATTATTATGAGAGAGGAAAATATGGTTGTAGAAATTTTCATGTTACTGAAACACCTCTCTATGTGCTGAAATATTTGAAGCTACACTTGTTTTATCTTCCTATGCTTGTCACTTTGCTCTTCATGAACATGTTTATTTACAAGATTCCTATGCATAGGAAGCATGTTAGACTTAAATGTGTTTTGAATTTGCCTCTTGATGCTCTCTTTTGCCTCTAATACTATTTCTTGCGAGTGCATCATTAAAACTGCTGAGCCCATCTTAATGGCTATAAAGAAAGAACTTCTTGGGAGATA
This sequence comes from Lolium rigidum, assembly GCF_022539505.1. NCBI lineage: Eukaryota > Viridiplantae > Streptophyta > Magnoliopsida > Poales > Poaceae > Lolium > Lolium rigidum. The sequence continues at coordinate 17,224 of NW_025900200.1, forward strand.
ACCCATGTGTTTATTTTGCTACAGTACTTTTATTTTGTATTTGTGTCTTGGAAGTTGTTACTACTGTAGCAACCTCTCCTTATCTTAGTTTTATTGCATTGGTGTGCCAAGTAAAGTCTTTGATAGTAAGGTTCATACTACATTTGGATTACTCGCTGAGAAGCAGATTTCTTTCTTGTCACAAATCTGGGCCTAATTCTCTCGTAGGAAACTCGGAAAATTATGCCAATTTACGTGAGTGATCCTCGGATATGTACGCAACTTTCATTCAATTTGATCATTTTCATCCGAGCAAGTCCGGTGCTTCAATAAAATTCGTTTTACGGACTGTTCTGTTTTGACAGATTCTGCCTTTTATTTCGCATTGCTTCTTTCGCTGTGTTGGGTGGATTTCTTTGTTCCATTACCTTCCAGTAGCTTTGAGCAATGTCCATAAGTGTTAATAATGATTGTGTCACCTCTGAACATGTGATTTTTTGATTATGCACTAACCCTCTAATGAGTTTGTTTCGAGTTTGGTGTGGAGGAAGTTTTCAAGGGTCAAGAGAGGAGGATGATATACTATGATCAAGAAGAGTGAAGAGTCTAAGCTTGGGGATGCCCCCATGGTTCATCCCTGCATATTTCAAGAAGACTCAAGCATCTAAGCTTGGGGATGCCCAAGGCATCCCCTTCTTCATCGACAAATTATCAGGTTCCTTCTCTTGAAACTATATTTTTATTCGGTCACATCTTATGTACTTTACTTGGAGCGTTTGTTTGTTTTTGTTTTTGTTTTTGTTTGAATAAATGCTTGTGTGGGAGAGAGACACGCTCCGCTGGTTCATATGAACACATGTGTTCTTAGCTCTTAATTTTCATGGCGAAGGTTGAAACTGCTTCGTTAATTGTTATATGGTTGGAATTGGAAAATGCTACATGTAGTAATTGGTAGAATGTCTTGAATAATTTGATACTTGGCAATTGTTGTGCTCATATTTAAGCTCTTGCATCATACACTTTGCACCTATTAATGAAGAAATACATAGAGCTTGCTAAAATTTGGTTTGCATAATTGGTCTCTCTAAGGTCTAGATAATTTCTAGTAAAGAGTTTGAACAACAAGGAAGACGGTGTAGAGTCTTATAATGTTTACAATATGTCTTTTATGTGAGTTTTGCTGCACCGGTTCATCCTTGTGTTTGTTTCAAATAACCTTGCTAGCCTAAACCTTGTATCGAGATGGAATACTTCTCATGCATCCAAAATCCTTGAGCCAACCACTATGCCATTTGTGTCCACCATACCTACCTACTACATGGTATTTCTCCGCCATCCCAAAGTAAATTGCTTGAGTGCTACCTTTAAATAATTCAAAATTTATCACCTCTGATTTGTGTCAATGTTTTATAGCTCATGAGGAAGTATGTGGTGTTTATCTTTCATTCTTGTTGGGCAACTTTCACCAATGGACTAGTGGCTTCATCCGCTTATCCAATAATTTTGCAAAAAGAGCTAGCAGCGGGTTCCTGACCCCCAATTAATCAACCTTCATTAATAATTCTCTTCACATGTTTTGCTCGATTCATCGGTAAGCAACTTAATTTTGCAAATAGACACTCCTTCATGGTATGTGAATGTTGGAAGGCACCCGAGGATTCGGTTAGCCATGGCTTGTGTAAGCAAAAGGTTGGGAGGAGTGTCATCCATAAATAAAACTAAAAATACATGTGTAAACAAAAGAGAAGAGGGATGATCTACCTTGCTTGGTAGAGATAACGTCCTTCGTGGGAGCCGCTCTTTGAAGGTTTGTCTGGCAAGGGGGTTAGAGTGCCCACTACCATTCGTTGACAACAACAAACACCTCTCAAAATTTTACTTTTATGCTCTCTTTATGTTTTCAAAACCAAAGCTCTAGCACAAATATAGCAATCAATGCTTCCCTCTACGAAGGGCCATTCTTTTACTTTCATGTTGAGTCAGTTCACCTATTTCTCTCCACCTCAAGAAGCAAACACTTGTGTGAACTGTGCATTGATTCCTACATACTTGCATATTGCACTTGTTATATTACTCTATGTTGACATTATCCATGAGATATACATGTTATAAGTTGAAAGCAACCGCTGAAACTTAATCTTCCTTTGTGTTGCTTCAATACCTTTACTTTGACTTATTGCTTTATGAGTTAACTCTTATGCAAGACTTATTGATGCTTGGCTTGAAGTGCTATTCATGAAAAGTCTTTGCTTTATGATTCAGTTGTTTACTCATGTCATTACCATTGTTTTGATCGCTGCATTCATTACACATGCTTACAATAGTATGATCAAGTTTATGATGGCATGTCACTCCAGAAATTATCTTTGTTATCGTTTACCTGCTCGGGACGAGCAGAAACTAAGCTTGGGGATGCTGATACGTCTCCAACGTATCGATAATTTCTTATGTTCCATGCCACATTATTGATGATATCTACATGTTTTATGCATACTTTATGTCATTTCGGAACTAACCTATTGACGAGATGCCGAAGGGCCAGTTCTGTTTTTCGCTGTTTTTGGTTTCAGAAATCCTAGTAAGGAAATATTCTCGGAATTGGACGAAATCAACGCCCAGGTTCCTATTTTTCTCGGAAGCATCCAGAACACCCGAGAGAGGCCAGAGAGGGGTCACAGGCCCCCCAGATGATAGGCCGGCGCGGCCCAGGCCCTGGCCGCGCCGCCTTATGGTGACACCGCCTCGTTGACTCTCCGACTCCGCCTCTTCGCCTATAAAAAGGTCCCTGACCTAAAACCTCGAGACGAAAAAGCCACGGTACGAGAAACCTTCCAGAGCCGCCGCCATCGCGAAGCCAAGATCGGGGACGGGAGTCTCTGTTCCGGCACGCCGCCGGGACGGGGAAGTGCCCCCGGAAGGCTCCTTCATCGACACCACCGCCATCTTCATCAACGCTGATGTCTCCCATGAGGAGGGAGTAGTTCTCCATCGAGGCTCGGGGCTATACCGGTAGCTATGTGGTTCATCTCTCTCCTATGTACTTCATTACAATAATCTCATGAGCTGCCTTACATGATTGAGATTCATATGATGATGCTTGTAATCTAGATGTCATTATGCTAGTCAAGTGGGTTTTACTTATGTGATCTCCAGGAGACTCCTTGTCCCACGTGTGTAAAGGTGACGGTGTGTGCACCGTGTGGGTCTCTTAGGCTATATTTCACGAGAATACTTATTCACCGTTATGAATGGCGTAGTGAAGTGCTTATTTATATCTCTTTATGATTGCAATGTGTTTTGTATCACAATTTATCTATGTGCTACTCTAGTGATGTTATTAAAGTAGTTTTATTCCTCCCGCACGGTGTAATGGTGACGAGTGTGTGCATCAGTGTTAGTACTTGGCGTAGGCTATGATTGTGATCTCTTGTAGATTATGAAGTTAACTATTGCTATGATGGTATTGATGTGATCTATTCCTCCTACATAGTGTGAAGGTGACGGTGTGCATGCTTGTGTTAGTACTTGGTTTAGTCGTGTTGATCTTTCATGCACTCTAAGGTTATTTAAATATGAACATTGAATTGTGGAGCTTGTTAACTCCGGCATTGAGGGTTACGTGTAATCCTACGCAATGTGTTCATCATCCAACAAAAGAGTGTAGAGTATGCATTTATCTATTACGTTATGTGATCAAAGTTGAGAGTGTCCACTAGTCAAAGTCTAATCCCTAGGCCTTGTTCCTAAATACGCTATCGCTCCTTGTTTACTTGTTTCTCTGCGTTACTACTCTGCGCTGGCGTTACTCACTGCTCATACTTATTCATACCACCTGTATTTCACTATCTCTTCGCCGAACTAGTGCACCTATTAGGTGTGTTGGGGACACAAGAGACTTCTTGCTTTGTGGTTGCGGGGTTGCATGAGAGGGATATCTTTGACCTCTTCCTCCACGAGTTCGATAAACCTTGGGTGATCCACTTAAGGGAAACTTCTTTGCTGTTCTACCAACCTCTGCTCTTGGAGGCCCAACACTGTCTACAGGAAAAGGAGGGGGCGTAGACATCAGCAACCACCCCCAGTTGAGGTGTCTCAACGTTTTTTACTGAGCTACATGGGTATACCCGGTTAGCCAATTTTTAGATTCTCAAAATTCCAAATGAAAATATGAAAGCACGAAGATTTTAGTTTTTCCCAAAAATTCAGAAATTCAGAATTTTATATTTTTAATTTTTTAAAATAATAATTACATCATGCATAAAGATTACAATTACTTAACCATAAAGTTAGCCAATTTTTAGATTTCAAATTTTCAAGTTTGGCAAAAAAAAATATTAAAAAATAATAAATTAACAAACAATTATAATACAAATTAAAAAAATTAATAATTTAGAAAAATTAAAATTAAAATACCATTACCACAACATGTTATTACGTCATTTGTTTTGTTTATTAAAATAATTATTTGGAATTCGAATAATAAATAAGTGTGTTGCGGTCAGAAACCCACCGGCGAGCAGCGACGGGCAACACAGTAGAGCCGGGAGGCTCCCAGGACTGCGGTTGGCCCTGGTCCCTCGAGCGACGGCCCGCAAAGCCTCGGCACGCACGTCCAGTCTTTGGTGCAAGGGCGTGCCACCGACCTATACGGTCGGGGAAGGTGATGGATTTGCTTCGCTTAGTTTCCTGCATGGCATACACGTAAACATTAAATACGAGCCTCGATCGGCTCTCGAGGTTGTCCGTGAATCGGCTCAAGGAGCCGATCCACCCATGATCCGTATGGGGTATACGATCACATGGTGGTCCTGCTTGATCAAAATAGAGTTAAAACGACCTACTACGATTTAGGGTTTTCACCACATAATCGGAACATCCTACGCGTGATTGAGCACGGCGGCCACGCACGGTGATCATAAACCGACCCTAGACAAGGCCTAAAAACCAACATGAAGTTGATCCCAGGAACATCTTTTCTAGGGCTAGCAAACTACACCCTACGTGCCCTTGGATCCTTCAACCCGTTTGTAAGGCCTAACTATGCGAGATATTAAACTAATCCTTGAAGAACAAGGAGCAATCATAACGGATCGGATCTACTAAATAATAATCAAGCGAGGTGCCGCCCTTACACCTAAGATAGGTGTAAGAGGCGTCACTAGACATCTAAGGGTTGCACGGACGAAAGCATATGATACGATGAAGCAATGCTAACCCTAACACATCTATGATAACTACGTTGCTCGCCATCAACAAGGCTTCGGCCACGAGCAACGCATGAACGACGAATAAACGTGTGCTTGCCTAGATCGCAAGATGCGATCTAGGCGACATATGTCTTACCGGAAGAAACCCTCGAAGCAAGGGAGTTGGCGATGCCTAGATTGGTTTGTGATGAACGTGATTGTTGTCTTTCTCAATAACCCTAGATACATATTTATAGTCCGTAGACTTTCTAACGTGGGAATAATCCCAACCGTGCACGAGCCAAATTCTATCTAACCAACACGTATCCTACTATATTTACAGATACACAGGCAAACTAGCCCAAACTTTGCATACAAGGCCGATTCATGTATTTCTTCCAGGTATATTCTTCAAGCCCATCTTAATCGCGACCCACCTCTGATCCGGTCAAATTCTGGTGATAATACATGCCCCCCTGGTTTTGGAAATGACAATTCCAAAACCACTCTGTTTTTCCCTTTCTTCGTCGTGTCAAATCCGGGCAGAACAGAACCGCCATGGTATCCCTTCATCATGATACCTTGCCTTCTCAACTTCTCCGCATGATTTGATGGTTTTGGCACTACATCCTCGGGAACCGCTGCAGCATTGAATCATCTCCACTATATCGCCTCTATTTTAACCGCATCCCGCAGTTCACTTCTTCATCCCCTTCGCATTAGCACTCCAAAAGCCCTCCTCCGCCACCATGTCTTCTTCCTCCTACGCCTCGTCGGGTCTTTCCACCCAGTCCTCCCCCTCCCGCGAGCCGGCGCGGAGTGGGACCGGAGGAGGCCCACGAGGCCTACATTCGCCACGCCATAGAAGAGCGGGGACGAGTCCAGATCCACGACTTCTCGCTGCGGTCCGAGGACGACAAGTCCTCGGCCAGGCGAGGAAAGTGACCTCCGCTTCCTCGCTCAGACGAGGAAGCGGAGGAGGAGAGCGATGACGATCGCTTCTCCTGGGACGACTTCACCTCCTTCGAGGAGGAGGAGGAGGAGGGACGACACCTCCTCGATGAGCCGCCGGCCAAGCGCTTCGCCCTGGCTGGGGAACCTCGCGGCTTCGACAACGACGACGACGGCGACGAGGAGGACGAGGACAACGAGGGCCCTGCGGCGGCGCGACGCGGCAGCTGCGGCGACGGGCAGCCCGGAGTAGCGCCGACGACGGCGACGATGGCGGCGACCGACAGGCGGACGGCCCATAGATAGGACCCTTAGCATAGGATCAGTAGTAGTAGATGGGGCAATGTATCCCCTGGTACTTCCTTTTGAGAGCAAACAACTCTTTATGTAAGGAATCCCGTTATCAATGAAGAATTTCCTTCAATTTGATTTTGCCGATTTCCTTTATGCTAATTTAGCCGAGTTCCCCTCATCACGACTTTCTTAGATTGTCAACTTGGTCAATGCTCAATGAGCCGATGGCAACGCATCGGTCCCTCACAATCTATCCTTCATCTCTTCGACTAAGGAGCGATTGTCAACTTGGTCAATGCTCAATGAGCCGATGGCAACGCATCGGTCCCTCACATCTATCCTTCATCTCTTCGACCGATGACTTTGAGATCCGGTGGATAATGCGAAGACCCATGCCTTCGGGAGAGCCCTAGGACCGTTGCTTGAAACAACTTGAGCCGAGGCGATACCATCTGCGAACGAGGTGCCACTTGCTCTCAAATCTCCTCGCGATAGTTTCCAGTGATGCTTTATAACCCTACTCTGTTTCTTTGCAGGCAACAAGATGGCCGGAGCCTGTCAATGATGATGGATCCCCCTTTAAATTCCTCCCACCGGCTCAGGTGATCCTCTTACGCAAGAACTCACCACCTTTTAAAAAGGTTGTGATGCGTGAGCCAGACCGATTCCAATAAAATCGGCTCCCAAGATAAAGACTCTTCGGGCCAGCTGCCCCAGAGGCCTCGGTCGGGCGAGAACGGCGGTGAGAAAAAGTAGCTGCCGGGGAAAACTTTGAAGGAGCAAAAACCTGCGCTCAGCTCTAGCAAAGCTATATGTAAGGCTGTTCTACATACCCCATCTTGTTCCATTCATCCTTCTAGGCTTTTATAGCATGTCGGTGTCCATTAATCCTGCTCTTGCGAGACCTCCACCGAAGACAATACCCGGCGGAGACGCGGTTCGGCCGACGAGGCTCAAGCTCGGGCACCTCTGAGGGACACCACCCACGCAAAAACAGCCGGATGTGCCACCATCGGCTTCCAAGAAAAGGCCAGCCCCACTGAACCTGCTGCCCTTCAAGCTCCCATCAAAAGCAGGGCAAGGAGGCTTACGCACCAAGAGTCAATGCACTCAAGAGGGCTCGGAAGGATCGGCAAACCCCTTCCTCGAACCAAGAAGCTTTAATATGTAACGGCTCTCCAACTCCTCCTAGCTTAGTTCTTGTGCTTTGCTGCCCGGATCGGCTCACCATCTTTTGCGGACTAATGAAACTTCCGGCGGAGGATGTCGAGGAAGTTCACGATGCCCTCCACAACTCTGGAGGTAACAACCTCTAAAGGTGACATCGACCAAGTTGCCACCTTGGCCAAACCCCGAGGCGGAGACGCCCACGGCCGATGCTCTGGAGTCATCGGGCTTGTTCCCATGGTCGTAGGAGAGGTATGCTCCCTTTGTTGGGCTTGCCCTTACCACGATCTGCGAGACTTATGCTTTGCTTTTTGTTGTTTGTCGGGGCTGTGATCTCTCGGGCTTGGCTTTGTCGTTCGACCACTGAATCTATCGAGCCGGCCCACTCCACGGCACGTGATGAACCGGCAGGCCCGAGCGTCATCGACGACTAACTCCAATGCCTCAAAGCTCTGCTTTCTTCACCCGTGAGACATTAGTCGAAAACTACGAGGAGGTGAAGCACACTCTTGAAGGAAATCCGACCTCACGTCCAGTGGCGCTGCAGTTGAAGCTACGAGCCGGTCGTGACGTTGTGCCTCGAGTCAAGGGTGCAGTTGGCTCGTCAGACAAATGTGGTTGTGCTTTGTATGTACATTTTTTTACTGGCCAATTTAAAATCGCCCCCCATATCTCATTGCCCCTGTATCTCACATGTTCATCGCACATGTTCATCTGATTAGGTGCCCCCCGAGCCGAATCTGTCAGGTAACTGCAGATATCGGCTCTGTAGTTAGCCAAGGTACTGTACTTGAACGTCGGCTCCGTTAGGACTAATGTTGACTTCTTCCGGCTCATCAGCCCGGCGCATAAACCCGTATCTCGCTTTCGCAGCCCGTTGGATCGATGTTGAACATGGCGAACGCTATGGTGAGGATAATTTTGGCCGGTTGCTGGAATCGGCCTCCATGTTGGTTGAGATTGTTCAATGAAGGTTTGCATCTTGGTCTTGCTTCGGTATAACTACGTGACATGCTTGAGACAAGATTATCCCTTTTTATTTTTGGGGCCGATCACAAGGATCGGCCTTCCACTATTCGTCCATAGATTTTGCTCTTGTTACACGGTCGGGCCGGTGGATAAGACCAGCCTCACTCCGTCCTTCGTCACGTCGTGCGCTCGCTGATCGTCCAAAGTGACGCCGGAGAGTGGCTCCTGGCTGTCGTCTCCCAAGCGTTCATGCCCACGGCCCAGCTTGAAATCTCAGCTCGAGTCATCTTCTTGGACGACCTCTACT
>NW_025900201.1:0-70406 GCF_022539505.1 Lolium rigidum
TTCTTGTCCTTGGGTGTTTTGGAGCTGATGGATGCGCGTCATCAAGGCTTCGTCGCCGTTTTTCTTCGTCCCGGTAGCCTCGCGTCCCGGGAACGACGGCGACAAATTTTCTCGGTACCATCAAAAGGAGGGATGTTGTCTTCCAGCAGGAGCCATGATTCTCCTCATGAATGTCACAACCACTTTTTGCGCCACCCTTGTGCCGAGTCGGGGAATTTGACATCAAAGTACTCAACATTCGGGCGGACGCTAGATAACAACGCCACCAATGTTATAAGAAACATTGGCAGAGCCATTACGGCGACAAAAGAAAATGCGTTTCCATAGAGCCCAGTTAGGCTGGACTCCAAGGAAAGCTTCGCAAAGCGTGATAAAGATGGAGATATGGAGGATGGAGTTGGGAGTAAGGTGGTGAAGTTACAGTCCGTACATGAAAGCAACCCCCGTAAGAAATTGTGGATGGGGGCGGAAAAGACCCGCGGATGAGGTGGTCGACAAGACTAACCCGGTACTCCATTGGAGGGGTTGGATAACTTTCTTCGCCGGGGAAGCGAAGCGCATCCTGCTTCTTGCTGATCCCCAGTTTCTTCGACGGGTTGATGTCTTGAGGGGAGATTTTGGATCTCTCCCACTCCGTGTTCCCCGGATCCTCGGTTGCCATCTTCGATTCGGGCGTGCTGTGCACTGGTGAGTACTGCGCGGAGGCATTAACAATGGCGCCGGAGTAAGGTGAGAGTGTGGCTGAGCTCGGGAGCTTTGAAGCGCAAGGGAGAATTTTGGCAAGAGGAGAGCGAGAGGAGCAGCGCAAGCGAAAGGACTGGAGGAGGAAGACGACGCCCTTATATAGAGGTGCGGTGAACCGTCACGCCGTTGGATTGAAAGATTGCGGGACAGATGGTGTACACGTGGACAAGGGGTAAAACGGTAATTTCATATAAACGGGAAAGTGCAGCAACTACAGTACGTGCGCCAGGAAAAGTGGAGGACGTGTGTCCCCCACTTGCGCGACGTGTCAAACGGGTGCGAAATTTGGGCCCTACAAGCCGAGAGAGAGGTTCTCGCGATTTCCGATATACGATCGTGACTATCGTCGGCAATGATGTCACCTTGGTAAAAGAAAATCTCGGAGACGACAGGTTTATAAAAATGGCGACAAGCAGAAGATTGCTTTGGGAGCTTCTCGAACAAATACAAGTTTTTGCCCAAATGCTCGGGGGCTACTTTGGAAAAAGAAAAATTCGAGTATGACAAAATAGAAATGTCGAGAGCCTATGACCAAATACAAGCATTTGTTCATAGCCTCGGGGGTTACTCCCATCGGGAGCGCCGGTCGCTCACCCGATAAATATGAAAAGTTAAAGACGAGAATGAAAATATATTGACATAAGGCAATAAAGTGTTGAGCCTACAACCAAGTACAAGTCCTTGGCCGTAGCCCGGGGCTACTCCCATCGGGAACGCTGTTCGCGTGCCCGATGAAATTATAAAAAAAAGAGAGAGCGAAAGAAGAAAGGATAAGAAGTGAGTATATTTCGAGTTATACAAATAACTCTACATATACTCCCATCGAGAAGGCAAAATAAGTCATACTTTGACTCAATAAAATGTGCTATTCCGAACAGCCGAAAAGCACTCGACAATATATTCTCGCAGCGCCAAAGTAGCGAATAAACTTCTGAATGCCGCAAAACATTGCGAAGGTAAGACCCCAGATCCGTTCGAGTGGGCGTAGCGCCGTCTCCTCGACGTCGGTTTGCTACTTTTTTCCGTATCAAAAGATACGAAGAAAAATCCTAACGGACGCGTTAGGTACCCGATAAAATATGACCGGGACTCGACATGAATGGTAAGACCTTAAGCGGCACCTCGTCGAAGTTTACACCAGGTATCCCGAGATCATGTCCAGGGACGTGATCTTGAAGTAGGTTTTTGCGGATTGCCACTAGAGCAGTTAACTAGTACCTGATCCGTCAGATGAACTAGCCCCAACTACCATTATCCCTGTACAATATAGAATTGCATATTTAAAAGATATGTGATAAATTCGGCAGATGTATTGAACGAATATAAAGTTGGAGATTTTCCCCGATTCTCGCGATTCAAGCAAATCTCGGGCCACTCGACATAGGCATCCCCAATGGACTCGCCGAAGATGGTTCGGAGTTTCATCGAAGGCCCACGCCCCGAAGGATAAGAAGATTCGGAAGCCCAAGATATTATTAAGGAAAGCTAGAGTTGTATTAGGAAAGGATACTTGTAATCTTGCGGGACGGGTTAGAAACCCTCTCGGACTCGTAAACTTGTGTATTACGAAACCCTCGGCTCCACCTCCTATATAAGGGAGTCGAGGGACAAAGAAAGGATCGAATTTACTTGTCAACATAACCCTAGTTTCATATTCGTCGAGTACTTTTCGGCTGAAACCTACAAGATCTACTTGCCCTCTACATCCAACTAAACCCTAGTTTACAATCCGTAGGCATTGACAAGTTAATACCTTGTCACCGGGATGCTTAACTGCAACCCCCGCACCTACTCCTGTCGACACGAACGCCAAGCTCTCCTGCCGGTTGATGGGTCGCCAGGCGTCCGACGCGCCGTTCTACCGCTCCATCGTTGGTGCTCTCCGGTACTTGACGTTGACGCGACCGGAGCTCCGGTACGGTGTGCGGCAGGTGTGCTTGCATATGCATGCTCCTCGGGATGCTCATTGGGCCGCGGTAGAGCGGATTCTACGCGCTACGTCCGTGGTACCATGGGCTACGGCTTGTCGTTGCATGCTTCGCCCTCGACGTCGGCCGACCTCGTCGCCTACTCGGACGCGGACTGTGCGGGATGCCCGGACACGCGGCGCTCCACCCGCGGCTCGCTGCGTCTACCTCGGCTCGTCGCTCGTCTCTTGGTCCTCCAGAGGCAGCCCACCGTGTCTCGCTCCGGTGCTGAGGCCGAGTACCGTGCTGTGGCCAACGCCGTGGCCGAGTGCACGTGGCTTCGCCAGCTTCCGTCCGAGCTCTCTTGTCACGGTGACAAGGCTACGGTGGTTTTCCGCGACACCGTGTCGGCCGTTTACCTCTCTGCCAACCCCGTTCATCATCGGCGCACCAAGCACATTGAGTTGGACATCCACTTTGTTCGTGAGCAAGTTGCCCTCGTTCGCGTTCGAGTTCTTCACGTATCGATGTCTCAGCAATTTGCCGATATCATGACGAAGGGATTTCCGTCCACGACTTTTCCGGAGTTTCGCTCCAGTCTACGTGTCGGTGTCGACCCTTCGACTGCGTGGAGGAGGTGTTGAGTAACATATTGTATAGGTATAGGTCCCCGTATTTTCTCGGGGTTGTACCTGTAATTGTACATGTGTCACAGTAATATATATATATATATATATATATATATATATATATATATGAAGCTTAGCTCGGCCCTATTGGTGCTTTGTGCAATCTCCAATACCTCTTCTACATTGGCGGCTAGCACCCTTTTCACGGGCAATTCATGTTGGTGTTGGATATCAGCATACAAATAGCTTGTTGGGTCATTTAATATGATTGTGAAGCTCAACTACACTTGCATATTATTCTCTCAAGAGGTGCATTGTTTTATCCACTTGTTTGCTTTTGGTTACGGAGAGGCTGGATATATATAACCTTAAATTTGAACTATATTGCTCGTCTCCACCAGGTAAATTGCTCAAAAAAAGAAAACAACAAAAATACACTAGTGTGAGCATTACGAATCGGGACTAATGTGAGCATTAGTCCCGGTTCGAGCGACGAGGACGCGCACGGGTTCACGGCCAGCCTTTAGTCCCGGTTCGGACAGGACCTTTAGTCCCGGTTGGAGACACCAACCGGGACTAAAGGGGCTCACGGCCGCCACATCCCCTTTAGTTCCGGTTGGTGTCTCTAACCAGGACTAAAAGTTCATCTCTAAATATACCCGATTGCTCTGCCCAAGCTTGTGAGCCACACATAGTTTTTTCACTTTTTAGCACAAGAGGTGTATGTTGCTTTGCTTTCCCTTCTTATGCACAAGAGGTGCTCGATGAAATGCTTAAGAGCATGATGCCACTTGAGTTCACACACAAAAAAATGATATGAAGTGCGCGAGACACACTTAACCTTTCTCCTTTTCTTTTCCTTCTCGATCACAATCAAAAAAATTATACTTTCATCCATCAATGATAAAATGCATGTGTCGATGTACATCGCTTTACTATTCATGATGTTTTATAATGGTTCTTGATAAAATTAATTATATAATGTAGATGAACAGGCAATGGATGTACGGTGACCAACGGCATAACGAGTTCATTGTGGGCCTGAAAAAATTATCTATGTGCCCGAGGAAAACAAACAGGATGGTTTTATGTGTTGTCCATGTGTTGACCGTCGAGAATAAGAAGGATTACTCTTCCTCGACAACCCTTCACACCCACCTGATTCGGTCCGGTTTTATGCCTAGCTACAATTGTTGGACCAAGCACGGAGAAAGAGAGGTTATGATGGAAGACAATGAATAAGAAAAGGATCATGACAACTATCCTAATTTCCCTGAATAAGGTGAGTATCGCAACGGGGAAGCGAGAAGATCAAGAGGCATCGGATGAGCCCGCCGATGATCTTGGTCGAGCCATTGCTTGACGCTAAAGAGAGATCTGTGAAACTAGAGAGGAGAGGTTAAAGTTCGAGCGAGATGTTAGAGGATCACAAAAAAATTGTTGTACCCAAATTGCGAAGATGGCACGAAAAACCTGGGTAGCACAATGAAATTGTTGCAATGGAAGGAAGAGCAAGATGTGGTCGACAAGGGATTTGAAAAGTTGCTAAAAATATTTAAGAACCAGCTTCCAAAGGGTAACAAATTGCCCGCGAGCACGTACGAAGCAAAGAAGGTTGTCTCCCCTCTAGGATTAGATGTGCATAAGATACATGCATGCATTAATGACTACATCCTCTAGCGCGGTGCCGTGTATGCACCGCATTGCGATATAAAATCAAACGAGATGACCTTGGTGATGTTGAGGGCAAGCACCCCAGGAGAGGGTTCATGCCAAGGTGATGTGGTATGATCCTATAATACCACGATTGAAACGTGTATTCAGAAACAAAGAGCATGCCAGGTTGTTGCGATGGCACAAAGAAGACCGTAAGCAAGACGCAATGTTGAGACACCCCGCTGATGGGTGGCCGTGGAGAAAAATTGAGAGAGAGAGTTCCCGAACTTTGCACATGAAGCAAAGAATTTAAGATTTGGTCTAAGTACGGATGGCATGAATCCTTTTGGAGAGCGGAGCTGCAGTCATAGCACCTGGCATGTCACTCTATGCATTTATAACCTTCCTCATTGGTTGTGCATGAAGCGAAGTTCATTGTGATGTCGGTGCTAATACAAGGCCCGAAACAACCCGGCAACGACATCGATGTGTACCTAAAGCCATTAGTTGAACAACCTATATAGCTTTGGGCCGTAAAGGTGTACGTGTGTGGGATGAGCACAAATAGAAGGAATTTTACCTACGAGCGTTTCAAATAATCATGTTGTCGAAAAGAAAGGCAAGCATTTCAAAGGTGAGTCGGATCACCGGCAGAAGCCTATCCACCATACCGGTGAAGATGTATTTGGTACTCGTCAAGGATCTAGAAGTAATATTTGGAAAGGGTCCTACCGGACAACTGCTCCGAATGGCGCCAGTCGGACACGCGCCCATGTGGAAGAAGAAATCTATATTTTGGAAGCTACCCTATTAGGATTTTCTAGTGGTCCGCTCTTAAATAGACGTGATGCACGCGACGAAGAATCTTTGTGTGAAGCTGCTAGACTTTCTGGGAAGACAAAAGATACACCGGAAGCACGGCAGGACCAGCAACATATAAAAGAACAAGACATCATGCATCGATAGAATGAGACAGATAAAGGACGTCTTTACTCCAGCTACGCTCTTACATAACCTGAGAACGAAATGTTTTTTGAATGCCTGAGTAGAATCAAGGTCCCGTCTGGCTTCTCATCGAATATAAAGGTAATAATAAATATGGCAGAGAAAAAATTCCAGAACCTAAAGTCTCATGACTGCCACGTGATTATGACGCAATTTCTTCCGGTTGCATTGTGGGGGCTTCTACAGGAAAATGTTTGAGTACCCATTGTGAAGCTATGTGCATTCCTCAATGCAATTTCTCATAAGGTAATCGATCCAAAAATTCTACCAAAGTTGCAGAATGATGTGGTCCAATGTCTTGTTAGTTTTGAGCTGGTGTTCCCTCCATCCTTCTTCAATATTATGACGCATCTGCTGGTTCACCTAGTCGAAGAGATTGTCATTCTCGGTCCTGTATTTCTACACAATATGTTCCCGTTTGGGAGGTTCTTGGGACTCTTAAGGAAATATGTTCATAACCATGCTAGATAAGAAGGAAGCATCTCCAAGGGCTATGGAACAGAGGAAGTCATTGAGTTCTGTGTTGACTTTATTCCTAACCTTAAGCCGATTGGTGTTCCTGAATTGCGGCATGAAGGGTGATACGTCTCCAATGTATCTATAATTTCTGATGTTCCATGCTTGTTTTATGACAATACCTACATGTTTTGCTCACACTTTATAATGATTTTATGCATTTTCCGGAACTAACCTATTAACAAGATGCCGAAGTGCCAGTTCTCGTTTTCGTTGTTTTTGGTTCCGAAAGGCTGTTCGGGCAATATTCTCGGAATTCGACGAAACGAAGACCAAACATCATAATTCACCGAGACGGACCAGGACACCGAAGGGTGAGCGGGCTTAGAGGGGAGGCCTACAGGGTGCGCCCCTAGGCGACCACTAGGCGCCTCGCCGCCATCGCGAATACCCTCCAACTAACCGTCGGTGGAAACTCAGAAAGACTCCAGGGCTCCGCGCCATCGGACCAGCCGGGACTGAGACGGGGAAGTGCCCCGGAAGCCATCTCCATCGACGCCACCGCCTCCATCATGCTCGCGTGAGTAGTTCCCCCATGGACTACGGGTTCTAGCTGTAGCTAGTTGGTACTCTCTCCCCATGTATTTCAATACAATGATCTCATGAGCTGCCTTACATGATTGAGATTCATCGATGTAATCGGTGTTGTGTTTGTTGGGATCCGATGGATTGTTACATTATGATTAGTCTATCTATATAAGTTTGTGAAGTTATTGTTGCTGCAATCTTGTTGTGTTTAATGCTTGTCACTAGGGCTCGAGTGACATGATCTTAGATTTAAGCTCTATACTTATTGCTTAGATTGTATCTACAAGTTGTTGCTGTCCACAACTGGCGCGTGGTTGACGTGGGAGGTTTGATGGCGATTGACGGGCTTGATGGAGTGTCTTGATTCGTCCCCGGCAACGGCGCCAGAAAAATTGCTTGATGTCTACGGGTGCTTCTTTTCTTGTAGACAAGTGTTGGGCCTCCAAGAGCAGAGGTTTGTAGAACAGCAGCAAGTTTCCCTTAAGTGGATCACCCAAGGTTTATCGAACTCAGGGAGGAAGAGGTCAAAGATATCCCTCTCAAGGAACCCTGCAATCACGATACAAGAAGTCTCTTGTGTCCCCAACACACCTAATACACTTGTCAGATGTATAGGTGCACTAGTTCGGCGAAGAGATAGTGAAATACAAGTAGTATGAATGAATATGAGCAGTAGTAACGGCGCCAGAAAAGTGCTTGCTGGCGTGCAGTTGATGGTAGTAATATTGCAGGAAGTAAACATGCAGTAGAACAGTAAACAAGCGGTGTTTGCAGTATTGGAAACAAGGCCTAGGGATCCTACTTTCACTAGTGGACTCTCTCAACATTGATCACATAAATAAATAAGTTCTCTTCCTTTGTGCTACATATACTCTTGTTTGATAATGAACACCATTCGTTGCGTAGGGCTACTAGAGCACCTCAATGCCGGAGTTAACAAGCTCCACAACATTCGATATTCATGTTTAAGTAACCTTTAGAGCATAATAGATCTTTGCAACTTAAACCGAGTACTAACATAGCATACACCTCTGTCACCTTTACACTATGAAGGGGTAATAAATCACATCAATACTATCATCGTAATAATTAACTCCATAACCTACAAGAGATTACGATCATAACCTACGCCAAGAACTACACGATGCACACACTGTCACCATTACACCGTGAAGGAGGAATAGACTACTTTAATAACATCACAAGAGTAGCACATAGACTAATAGTGATACAAAGCTCATATGAATCTCAATCATGTAAGGCAGCTCATGAGATCATTGTATTGAAGTACATAGGAGAGAGATTAACCACATAGCTACCGGTACAGCCCTTAGCCTTGATGGAGAACTACTCCCTCCTCATGGGAGACAGCAGCGGTGATGAAGATGACGGTGGTGTTGATGGAGATGCCTTCCGGGGGCACTTCCCCGTCCCGGCGGCGTGCCGGAACAGAGACTCCTGTCCCCGGATATTGGCTTCGCGATGGAGGCGGCTGCGGAAGGTTTCTCGTACCGTGGCTTTTCCGTATCGAAGATTCGGGTCGAGGAGCTTTTTATAGGCGAAGAGGCGGAGTCGGAAGGCCGGACAGGGCCACCACACAGTAGGGAGGCGCGCCTGGCTCCTTGGTCGCGCCGCCCACACGTGTGGGCCCCCGGGGCTCTCCTCTGGTGGCTCTCGGGTGTTCTGGAAGCTTCGTGGATTTCTAAGATGCTAGGCGTTGATTTCGTCCAATTCCGAGAATATTTCCTTACTAGGATTTCTGAAACCAAAAACAGCAGAAAACAGGAACTGGCACTTCGGCATCTCATCAATAGGTTAGTTCCGGAAAACGCATCAAAACGATATAAAGTATGAATAAAACATGTAGGTATTGTCATAAAACTAGCATGGAACATAAGAAATTATAGATACGTTTGAGACGTATCAGTTGTTTGCACATGTCTATGTCCGGAACCCGAGGCCCCAGGGTGACAGCAACTGAGATAACTGGAGGGGAAGGCTTAGATATGAGGATCACATATTTTCACGGAGTGTTAATGCTTTGCTCCGGTGCTCTATTAAAAGGAGTACCTTAATTTCCTGTAGATTCCCTAGAGGCCCGGATGCCACCGGCTGGTAGGACAAAAGATGTTATGCAAGTTTCTCATTGCGAGCACGTATGACTATATATGGAAAACATGCCTACATGATTAATAATCTTGATGTTCTGTCTTAATGCTATTTCAATCCTATCAATTGCCCAACTGTAATTTGTTCACCCAACACTTGTTATTGGCGAGTTACCACTAGTGTACATAGGCTGGGAACCCCGGTCCATCTTTCATCATCATATACTTGTTTCTACATGTCATTGGAAGTAGTATCAACTATTTTCCGGTGCCATTGCTCTCATATTACGTCTACTCGCTGTCGTATTCTTGTTAATACTACTCTCATATTACTGCTTTGCTTTCACATCACCCCTGTTACTAGTGCTTTTCAGGTGCAGCTGAATTGACAACTCGGTTGTTAAGGCTTATAAGTATTCTTTACCTCCCCTTGTGTCGAATCAATAAATTTGGGTTTTACTTCCCTCGAAGACTCGTTGCGATCCCCTATACTTGTGGGTCATCAAGACTATTTTCACGGCGCCGTTGCCGGGGAGGCATAGCTCTACTCATAAGTTCACCCGGGGAGTACACTCTACCTCTCTCTCGTGTTTTATTTTATTGTATTTTGCTTAGTTTACTTTTCTCTAGTTTATTTGTGCTTAGTTTATTTCTGTCTAGTATTATTTTGCTTAGTTTACTTTTGTCTAGTTTGTTTTTGTCTTGTTTTATTTACCCTATATACCCGAAAATCCATAAAAAATTGAAAAACCGAAAAATTAAAAACTGTTGCTATGGGAGAACCAAGAAAGGGTAAAGTTATGAGTGCTTTGATAGAAAAATTGAATACAATTGCTAAAATCTTGCTTAAACGCCATGATATAAATTGTTGCTCTAAAGAGGATACTAAACATCTGAAATTTCAATGTGGCTTTAGTGAGGAAGTTTTAATTAAGAACTATAATTGGAATAGCTATATTCATTTTGGGTTCGAAGAGGTAGAACAATTTGTCATATTTATGGGAGCCTCTGAGATAGAATCCTTCATGGCTAAAAATTATGAAACTTGTGTTGTTTGTAAGGACCTTAAAGATTATGTCTCTTCTATCCTTAATTTTTACATAGAAAGTTACAGTGATAATCCTTATATCTTTGATTATAAAGAGAGACTCATTAATGCACAAGAATGCACTCACAATTTGCGGGAACCTGTGAAAGAAGAAATTGATGAACCTGAAAGCTCATTGGATGAAAAAGAGGAGGAGAGTGATGAACAAAAGGAGGAAGAATGGATTAGCTACCCATGCCAACCTTCTAATGAGAGTAACTCTTTATCTTTTACACTATTTGATTGTCCTCCATGCTTACCAAAGAAGGATGAATGTTATGTTCCTGTGGATTCTCTTCAAATATTACCTATGAGTAAAACTTGTGAGAATGATTATGCTACTGTTATCTGATGTCTACGTGTGCTTCTATTCTTGTAGACGGTGTTGGGCCTCCAAGAGCAGAGGTTTGTAGAACAGCAGCAAGTTTCCCTCAAGTGGATCACCCAAGGTTTATCGAACTCAGGGAGGAAGAGGTCAAAGATATCCCTCTCAAGAAACCCTGCAATCACGATACAAGAAGTCTCTTGTGTCCCCAACACACCTAATACACTTGTCAGATGTATAGGTGCACTAGTTCAGCGAAGAGATAGTGAAATACAAGTAGTATGGATGTATATGAGTGGTAATAGCAATCTGAATAAAATATGGCAGCGAGTAAACATGCAACATAACGATAAATAAGCGGTGTTTGCAGTATTGGAAACAAGGCCTAGGGATCCTACTTTCACTAGTGGACACTCTCAACATTGATCACATAAATAAATAAGTTCTCTTCCTTTGTGCTACATATACTCTTGTTTGATAATAAACACCATTCGTTGTGTAGGGCTACAAGAGCACCTCAATGCCGGAGTTAACAAGCGCCACAACATTCGGCATTCATATTTAAGTAACCTTAGAGCATAATAGATCTTTGCAATTTAAACCGAGTACTAACATAGCATACACACTGTCACCATTACACTATGAAGGGGGAATAGATCGCATCAATACTATCATAGTAATAATTAACTCCATAACCTACAAGAGATTATGATCATAACCTACGCCAAGAACTACACGATGCACACACTTGTCACCATTACACCATGAAGGAGGAATAGACTACTTTAATAACATCACATGAGTAGCACATAGACTAATAGCGATACAAAGCTCATCATATGGATCTCAATCATGCAAAGCAATTCATGAGATCATTGTATTGGGGTACATAGAGAGAGATTAACCACATAGCTACCGGTAGAGCCCTCAGCTCCCGGTGGAGAACTACTCCCTCCTCATCATGGGAGACAGCAGCGGCGATGAAGATGGCGGTGGTGTCGATGGAGATGCCTTCCGGGGCACTTCCCCGTCCCGGCAGCGTGCCGGAACAGAGACTCCTGTCCCCCGAATCTTGGCTTCGCGATGGCGGCGGCTCTGGAACTTTTCCCGTATCGTGGCTTATGTCTTTAGGGTTTTCGCGACGGAGGCTTTATATAGTAGAAGAGGCGGAGTCGGAGGAGTCCTGGTGCAGCCTCACCATAGGGGGTGGCCCCCCCTTGGCCGCGCCGCCTTGTGGGGTGGGGCCCCCTAGCTCCCCTCTGGCCCCTCTTCGGTGCTCAGGAAGCTTCGTGGAAAAATAAGATACTGGGCGTTGATTTCGTCCAATTCCGAGAATATTTCCTTACTAGGATTTCGAAACCAAAAACAGCAGAAAACAGGAACTGGCACTTCGGCATCTCGTAAATAGGTTAGTTCCAGAAAATGCATCAAAACGATATAAAGTGTGAACAAAACATGTAGGTATTGTCATAAAACTAGCATGGAACATAAGAAATTATAGATACGTTTGAGACGTATCAAGCATCCCCAAGCTTAGTTCCTACTCGCCCTCGAGTAGGTAAACGATAACAATGATAATTTCTTAAGTGACATGCTACCAACATAATATTGATCAACATTATTGTAAAGCATATGAGATGAATGCAGCGATTCAAAGCAATGATGAAGATGATGATTAAACAACTGAATCATATAGCAAAGACTTTTCATGAATAGTACTTTCAAGACAAGCATCAATAAGTCTTGCATAAAAGTTAACTCATAAAGCAATAGATTCAAAGTTGAAGGCATTGAAGAACCACAAAGGATGATTAAGTTTCAGCAATTGCTTTCAACTTGTAACATGTATATCTCATGGATAGTTGTCAACATAAAGCAATATAACAAGTGCAATAGGTAAACATGTAAGAATCAATGCACACAGTTTACACAAGTGTTTGCTTCTAAGATAGAAAGAATAGGTAAACTGACTCAACAATAAAGTAAAAGATAGGCCCTTCGCAAAGGGAAGCGGGGATTAAATCATGTGCTAGAGCTTTTCAAGTTTTGAAATCATATAGAGAGCATAAAAGTAAAATTTTGAGAGGTGTTTGTTGTTGTCAACGAATGGTAGTGGGCACTCTAACCCCCTTGCCAGACAGACTTGCAAAGAGCGGATCCCATGAAATTTTTATTTTTGGGTGACACTCCTTCCAACCTTTGCTTTCACAAACCATGGCTAACCGAATCCACGGGTGCCTTCCATCTTAATCTCATACCATGAAGGAGTGTCTTTTTATTTTAGTTTTATTTAGATGACACTCCTCCCCACCTTTGCTTTCTCAAGCCATGGCTAACCGAATCCTCAGGTGCCTTCCAACGTTTCACATACCATGGAGGAGTGTCTATTTGTGATTAATTGGGGCTGGGAACCCCGTTGCCAGCTCTTTTTGCAAAATTATTGGATAAGCGGATGAAGCCACTAGTCCATTGGTGAAAGTTGCCCAACAAGATTGAAAGATAAACACCACATACTTCCTCATGAGCTATAAAACATTGACACAAATAAGAGATAGTAGCTTTTGAATTGTTTACAGGTAGCACATGAAGTATTTGCTTGGAATGGCAGGAAATACCACATAGTAGGTAGATATGGTGGACACAAATGGCATAGTTTTTGGCTCAAGGATTTGGATGCACGAGAAGAATTCCTCTCAATACAAGGCTAGGCTAGCAAGGTTGTTTGGAGCAAACTCAAGTATAAAATGGTGCATCAAGACTCACATATGAACATATTGTAAGCATTATAAGACTTTACATCGTCTCCTTGTTGTTCAAACACCTTAACCAGAAAATATCTAGATTTAGAGAGACCAATCATGCAAACCAAATTTTAACAAGCTCTATGTAGTTCTTCATTAATAGGTGCAAAGTACATGATGCAAGAACTTAAACATGATCTAAATGAGCACAACAATTGCCAAGTATCAAGTTATTCAAGACATTATAGCATCCACCACATGCAGCATTTTCTGTTTCCAAACATATAACAATGAACGAAGCAGTTTCAACCTTCGCCATGAACATTAAGAGTAAAGCTAAGAACACATGTGTTCATACGAACCAGCGGAGCGTGTCTCTCTCCCACACAAGGATGAACTTATTCAAACAAAACAAAAACAAACAGACGCTCCAAGTAAAGTACATAAGATGTGACCGAATAAAAATATAGTTTCAAGAGAAGAAACCTGATAAGTTGTCGATGAAGAAGGGGATGCCTTGGGCATCCCCAAGCTTAGATGCTTGAGTCTTCTTGAAATATGCGGGGATGAACCACGGGGGCATCCTCAAGCTTAGACTTTTCACTCTTCTTGATCATAGTATATCATCCTCCTATCTTGACCCTTGAAAACTTCCTCCACACCAAACTCGAAACAAACTCATTAGAGGGTTAGTGCATAATCAAAAATTCACATGTTCAGAGGCGACACAATCATTCTTAACACTTCGGACATTGCCCAAAGCTACTTGGAAGTTAATGGAACAAAGAAATCCACTCAACACGAGTAAAAGAGGCAATGCGAAATAAAAGGCAGAATCTGTCAAAAACAGAACAGTCCGTAAAGACGAATTTTCCAGAGGCACTTAACTTGCTCAGATGAAAAGGCTCAAATTGAATGAAAGTTGCGTACATATCTGAGGATCACGCACGTAAATTGGCAGATTTTTCTGAGTTATCTACAGAGAACCCTGCCCAAATTCGTGACAGACAGAAATCTGTTTCGCGCAGAAATCCAAATCTAGTATGAACCTTGCCATCAAAGACTTTACTTGGCACAACAATGCAATAAAATAAGATAAGGAGAGGTTGCTACAGTAGTAACAACTTCCAAGACTCAAATATAAAACAAAAGTGCTGTAGTAAAATAAAGACATGGGTTATCTCCCAAGAAGTGCTTTCTTTATAGCCATTAAGATGGGCTCGGTAATTTTAATGATGCACACATAAGGATGAGAGTTGAAGCAAAGAGAGCATCAAAAAGCAAGTGAAACAAATTTAAGCCTAACCCACTTCCTATGAAAAGTAATCTTGTAAATAAACAAGTCAATGAAGAACAAAGTGAATAGCATAGGAAGACAAAACAAGTGTAACTTCAAGATTCTCAACATAAAGAGGGAAACTTAATATTATTAAGATGCATATAACCATGTTTCCCTCTCTCGAATAACTTTCGGTAGCATCATTGATAAAATCCACAATATAACCATCACTTAAAACATCCTTATTATGGTTCATATGCATAAAAGTATCATTAATTTTGGCATAAGAAGAATTCTTCTCATTAATAGTAATTGGAGCAAGATCGTTATCAAGAATTTGAACATGGTAAACAAGTTGCATACTAAGGGAATTGTTTTTGGCAATCCAATCATAACTATGACAAGTTTCATAAGGATAGTTATAACCTATATCATAGCATTCTTTATAATAATCATCAAAGATTGGAGGCACAGTGTCATCATAAGAAATAGAATAGTTGTCTTTCACAGTATGTTCATCGGTGACCATACCATCACTGTTACTAGAAGGAGATGTATCAAACATATAATGATCAGTAGAAAAAGGATTTTCAAACATCTCATCCCCAAGCTTAGAGCTTTCTATATCATTATGGGAGGAAGCATGGATAGTACTGATACTATGGCAATTATTAACATTATCATTTTCAGAATTAGTTTCCCAGAGATTTGCAATATCAAAAGTAGTGTGCTCTTTCAAATCATGATCACTAATGTAGGTAAAGGGAATAGGAAGATCATTGTACTCAGATTCATTATCATAATAATCATCAGGAGCAACATACTTACGGTTACCTATCGTTATCTCATACGCGCGGGGATATGCTGTTACCTCTTTATTTTTATTCCCCTTCTTCTTCTTCTTTGTTCCCTTCTTCTTCTTCTTCTTCTTCTTCTTCTTCTTCTTCTTCTTCTTCTTCTTCTTCTTCTTCTTCTTCTCCTTCTCCTTCTCCTCGTTCCCTTCTTTAGGAGGGAGAGGCTTGATGAGAGGCTCCTCCACATAACCTGCTTTATTTCCAGAAACAATAGAAGAAACTTGGGAGGATTCCTCCTTTTCATTAATAAGTTTGAAACACACAGCGGTCCTATCATATTTTGGCAAAGTGTCATCTTCTAAAATATTTTGTATGTAAGTATTTGTATGGCAATCATCAATGCAATAAGAAAAACACCCATGCAGGACATCATCAATATCAAGATCACTCATATGTAACAAAGAGATTTTTCTTGATAACTCTTCACACCACAAAAATAAAGTAAGTTCATCATGCTGATTAGGAGTAATTTCATCATCACAATACAAATTTGCAGCACTCATGGGGTTCAAATTATCATTGGAGGAGCATTGAAAATTAAAATGACCCACTCTATGGTAAAGTTCACAAATAAAAGGATAGAGGACACAAACTTTTTACCAAGATCATCTAGCGCCCTAGACCACTTTCTAGTTTTTTCATTAATATGATGGATACAATATTCATCTTCGATTTGATTAATTCCACAAGGTCTATGCATTCCACAAAAATTAACATGCTTATAGGAAATAGCATTCTTAGGAGTTTGAGCATGTTTATTGCAATCATTAACAACAATTTCATCCTTCATACAATCCTCTTTAAAAGGTTCATGATACTTATCAAAATTCTTCCTAGGCAATTCAAAATGAGAGGCAAAAGCTTTATAAAGATTTGCAGACAACTTGAGAGCCAAGACCATAGGTAGCACTCATATTTCGAAATTTACCGAGTATCCATAAAAGTTTCAATGCATTCATAATCATAATTTATACTGACTCTCTACCTTTGTCATTTTCCCAATCTTCAGCGTTCTCCTCAATCCGATCAAGAAGGTCCCTTTTAAAATCTTCTTTGTTGCGCGTGAATGATCAGAACAAGTAGTATCCAGCAAGGTTTTATCCTGAAAAGAAAGTCTTGCATAGAAATTATCAATGATGATATTACCGGGAAGCTCATGAGTGGGGCATTTGAGCATTAAAGACTTCAATCTTCCCCATGCTTGGGCAATACTCTCTCCATCATGAGGCCAGAAATTATATATGCGGCTCCGGTCTTTGTGAATTTCACTTGGAGGATAGAATTTAGAATAAAACAGAGACACAATATCCTTCCAATCAAGAGAGTCCCCATTCTTCAGAAATTTGTACCAATCCGCCGCTTTACCGAGACGGCGATATAGAGAATAGTTTCTTCCTAACTTCATCCATAGAGATACTGCACACTTGAATAACCCGCATAATTCATGCAAAAACGAGTAAATGATCTCCGGATGGATAGCTCCATCCCCTTCATAGCGGTTATCCATAACACGTTCAATAATTTTCATAGGGATTTTATATGGAATACTTTCAGTAGGTGGATTTAAAATATCACAAGCATCATTAGAGTTATCGCATATGGGAGATAAAGTATTATCAAAGCAAATTTTCTCCCCTAAAGATGGGAAGCTAAAAAGATCACAAAAACTAGCTTCCCCAAGCTTAGACTTCTCCATAGCATTAGCAGTAATTGCATTCATACTAATAACATTGCTACTATCATGCACATAAGGTTCCATAGGTTTTTTAATTTTCGCATCAAACAATTCTAACTTAGGAAAAAGATTAAAAAGCTCACCAAATTTTTTGTTGTTTTCCATTATGCCTAACTAGTGAAAATAAAAACAAGAAACAAAAAGATGCAATTGCGGGATCTAAAGGAAATAGCTTCGAGCACTCACACACGGCAACAATGCTAGGAAATAGCTTAGTAGTCGGAGGATGTGAATACCTTTTACCTTACCTCCCGGCAATGGCGCCGGAAAATAGCTTGATGTCTACGTGTGCTTCTATTCTTGTAGACGAGTGTTGGGCCTCCAAGAGCGAGAGGTTTCTAGAACAGCGGCAAGTTTCCCTCAAGTGGATCACCCAAGGTTTATCAAACTCGGGGAGGAAGAGGTCAAAGATATCCCTCTCAAGCAACCACCGCAATCCACGATCCAAGAAGTCTCTTGTGTCCCCAACACACCTAATACACTTGTCAGATGTATAGGTGCACTAGTTCGGCGAAGAGATAGTGAAATACAAGTAGTATGGATGTATATGAGTGGTAATAGCAATCTGAATAAAATATGGCAGCGAGTAAACATGCAACGGAACGGTAAATAAGCGGTGTTTGCAGTATTGGAAACAAGGCCTAGGGATCCTACTTTCACTAGTGGACACTCTCAACATTGATCACATAAATAAATAAGTTCTCTTCCTTTGTGCTACATATACTCTTGTTTGATAATAAACACCATTCGTTGTGTAGGGCTACAAGAGCACCTCAATGCCGAGAGTTAACAAGCGCCACAACATTCGGCATTCATATTTAAGTAACCTTAGAGCATAATAGATCTTTGCAATTTAAACCGAGTACTAACATAGCATACACACTGTCACCATTACACTATGAAGGGGGAATAGATCGCATCAATACTATCATAGTAATAATTAACTCCATAACCTATAAGAGATTATGATCATAACCTACGCCAAGAACTACACGATGCACACACTGTCACCATTACACCATGAAGGAGGAATAGACTACTTTAATAACATCACATGAGTAGCACATAGAGTAATAGCGATACAAAGCTCATCATATGGATCTCAATCATGCAAAGCAATTCATGAGATCATTGTATTGGGGTACAGAGAGAGAGATTAACCACATAGCTACCGGTAGAGCCCTCAGCCCAGGTGGAGAACTACTCCCTCCTCATCATGGGAGGCAGCAGCGGCGATGAAGATGGCAGTCGTGTCGATGGAGATGCCTTCCGGGGGCACTTCCCCGTCCAGGCGGCGTGCCGGAACAGAGACTCCTGTCCCCCGAATCTTGGCTTCGCGATGGCGGCGGCTCTGGAAGGTTTTCCGTATCGTGGCTTATCCCTTTCGGGTTTTCGCGACGGAGACTTTATATAGGCGAAGAGGCGGAGTCGGAGGAGTCCTGGTGCAGCCTCACCATAGCGGGGCGCCCCCCCTTAGCCGCGCCGCCTTGTGGGGTGGGCCCCCCTAGCTCCCCTCTGGCCCCTCTTCGGTGCTCTGGAAGCTTCGTGGAAAAATAAGATACTGGGCGTTGATTTCGTCCAATTCGAGAATATTTCCTTACTAGGATTTCTGAAACCAAAAACAGCAGAAAACAGAGCCGGCACTTCGGCATCTCGTCAATAGGATAGTTCGAAAAATGCATCAAAACGATATAAAGTGTGAACAAAACATGTAGGTATTGTCATAAAACTAGCATGGAACATAAGAAATTATAGATACGTTTGAGACGTATCATTATCTATGATAATCCATGCTACTTTGATAAATCTTATGATAATGCTTTGTTTGTGCACTGATGTCAAAATGCATGGTACTAAAGAGTTTTGCTTAGCAAATGTCTATGATAAATCTCTAGATGATGGTCCTATGTTACTTGATAATATTAATTGTACTACTAATGAAAATGGGATTGGAGAGGTCTTGACTTTATCTAGGAGTCCCATATCTCTTGAGATTGATCAATCATCTTGTTATATTATTGATAAAAGTGGGTTTGAAAGTTTTAATCCCGCTATTTTTGAGCTTGATAAAAATTATATGTGTATGGACCATGAGAAACATGCTTTATGTGATAGTTATATTGTTGAGTTTGTTCATGAAGCTAGTGAAAATTATTATGAGAGAGGAAAATGTGGTTGTAGAAATTTGCATGGTACTAAAACACCTCTCTACATGCTGAAAATTTTGAAGTTACTCCTGTTTTATCTTCTTATGCTTGTCACTTTGTTCTTCATGAATTTATTTGTGTACAAGATTCCTATGCATAGGAAGAGGGTTAGACTTAAATGTGTTTTGAACTTGCTTTTTGATGCTCTCTTTTGCTTCAACTCTCATCCTTATGTGAGCATCATTAAAATTGCTTGAGCCCATCTTAATGGCTATAAAGAAAGCACTTCTTGGGAGATAACCCATGCTTTTATTTTGCTACTGTTTTGTTGTGTCTTGGAAGTTGTTACTACTGTAGCAACCTCTCCTTATCTTTATTTTATTGCATTGTTGTGCCAAGTGAAGTCTCTAATAGAAGGTTGATACTAGATTTGGATTTCTGCGCAGAAACGATTTCTATCCGTCACGAATTTGGGCGAGGGCTCTCCGTAGGTAACTCATAAAAATCTGCCAATTTACGTGCGTGTTCCCCGGATATGTACGCAACTTTTATTAGTTTTGAGTTTTCTCGATCCGAGCAACGGAAGTACCTCTTAAAAATTCGTCTTTCTCGGCTGTTACTGTTTTGACAGATTCTGTCTCTGTTTTTTGCATTGTCTCTTGTGGACTTTAAGTGACGCTTTCTAGACGTGGAGAGCTGTAGCTAATGTTTTATTGAGTTCTTGCAATGTGTCACTACGGGACTAAAGTGGATTAAAGTTTTTTGAGTACTAACCCCTCTAATGAAGTTTATGAGAAGTATGGTGTGAAGGAAGTTTTCAAGGGTCAAGAGAGGAGGATGATATATGATCAAGAAGAGTGAAAAGTCTAAGCTTGGGGATGCCCCCGTAGTTCATCCCTGCATATTTCAAGAAGACTCAAGCGTCTAAGCTTGGGGATGCCCAAGGCATCCCCTTCTTCATCAACAATTTATCAGGTTTCTTCTATTGAAACTATATTTTTATTCGGTCACATCATATGTTCTTTACTTGGAGCGTTTGCTTGTTTTTATTTTTGTTTATGTTTGAATAAATTCGGATCCTAGCAATCCTTGTGTGGGAGAGAGACATGCTCCACTTTTTCATATGAACACTGGTGTTCTTAACTTTATTTTAATGTTCATGGCGGAGTTGAAAACCATTGCACTTATTGATATTTGGTTGGAAACAGAAAATGCCTCATATTGTCTTGAATAATTTGATACTTGGCAATTGTTTTGAGCTCTCAAGTAGATCATGTTTAAGCTCATGCACCATGTAGTTTAAACCTATTAGTGGAGAACTACCGTAAAGCTTGTTGAAATTGGTTTGCATGATTGGTCTCTCTAAGGTCTAGATATTTTCTGGTAAAAGTGTTTGAGCAACAAGGAAGACAGTGTAGAGTCTTATAATGCTTGCAATATGTTCTTATGTAAGTTTTGCTATACCGGTTTATACTTGTGTTTGCTTCAAACAACCTTGCTAACCAAAGCCTTGTACTGAGAGGAAATACTTCTCGTGCATCCAAAACCTTGAGCCAAAACCTATGCCATTTGTGTCCACCATACCTACCTACTATGTGGTATTTTTCTGCCATTCCAAGTAAATACTTCATGTGCTACCTTTAAACAATTCAAAAGCTATTATCTCTTATTTGTGTCAATGTTTTATAGCTCATGAGGAAGTATGTGGTGTTTTATATTTCGATCTTGTCATTTACTTGACAGGACTTTCACCAATGGACTAGTGGCTCATCCGCTTATCCAATAATTTTGCAAAAAGAGCTGGCAATGGGGTTCCCGACCCCAATTAATTAACTTTCATTAATAATTCTCTTCACATGTTTTGCTGTGATTCATCAGTAAGCAACTTAATTTTGCAAATAGACACTCCTCCATGGTATGTGAAATGTTGGAAGGCATCCGAGGATTCGGTTAGCCATGGCTTGAGAAAGCAAAGGTTGGGAGGAGTGTCATCTCTAAATAAAACTAAAATAAATAGACACTCATTCATGGTATGTGATTGTTGGAAGGCACCCGAGGATTCGGTTAGCCATGGCTTGTGAAAGCAAAAGGTGGGAAGGAGTGTCATCCACAAATAAAAAAACAAAACTAAAGTACATGTGTAAACAAAAGAGAAGAGGGATGATCTACCTTCGTCGGTAGAGATAAAGTCCTTCATGGGAGCCGCTCTTGAAAGTCCGGTTGATAAGGTAGTTAGAGTACCCGCTACCATTCGTTGACAACAACAAACACCTCTCAAAACTTTACTTTTATGCTCTCTATATGATTTCAAAACTTAAAAAGCTCTAGCACATGATTTTATCCCTGTTTCCCTCTACGAAGGGCCATTCTTTTACTTTTATGTTGAGTCGGTTTACCTACTTCCTTCCATCTTAGAAGCAAACACTTGTGTCAATCGTGCATTGATTCTTACATACTTGCTTATTTGCATTCATCGTATTACTTTGTGTTGACAATTATCCATGAGATATGCATGTTGAAAGTTGAAAGCAACTACTGAAACTTAAATCTTCCTTTGTGTTGCTTCAATGTCTTTACTTTGAATTTGTTGCTTTATGAGTTAACTCTTATGCAAGACTTTTGATGCTTGTCCGGAAAGTACTATCCATGAAAAGTTTTGCTATATGTTATCTACTTGTTAGCAAATATAGATCATTGCCTTGAGTCACTTCATTCATCTCATATGCTTTGCAATAGTATGATCAAGGTTATGTAAGTAGCATGTCACTACAGAAATTATTCTTTTTATCGTTTACCTACTCGAGGGCGAGTAGGAACTAAGCTTGGGGATGCCGATACGTCTCCAATGTATCTATAATTTCTGATGTTCCATGCTTGTTTTATGACAATACCTACATGTTTTGCTCACACTTTATAATGATTTTATGCATTTTCCGGAAATAACCTATTAACAAGATGTCGAAGTGACAGTTCCTGTTTTCTGCTGTTTTTGGTTCCAGAAAGGTCTGTTCGGGCAATATTCTCGAATTCGACGAAACGAAGACCAAACATCATAATTCACCTAGACGGACCAGGACACCGAAGGGAGTTAGAGGGGAGGCACGGGGCCCCCAGACCATAGGCCGGCGCAGCCTGGAAGGGGGGCACGCCGCCCTATGGGGTGGGACCCCCAGGCGCCCTCCTGTGCCGCCTCTTCGCCTATATAAGCCCTTTCGACCTAAAAACGCGATACGAATTGACGAAACTCCAGGAAGACTCCAGGGGCGTCGCCTCCATCGCGAAACTCCAATTCGGGGGACCGAATCTCTGTTCTGGCACGCCACCGGTACGGGGAAGTGCCCCCGGAAGACATCTCCATCGACGCCACCGCCTCCATCATGCTCCGTGAGTAGTTCCCCCATGGACTACGGGTTCTAGCAGTAGCTAGTTGGTATTCTCTCCCCCATGTATTTCAATACAATGATCTCATGAGCTGCCTTACATGATTGAGATTCATCGATGTAATCGGTGTTGTGTTTGTTGGGATCCGATGGATTGTTACATTATGATTAGTCTATCTATATAAGTTTGTGAAGTTATTGTTGCTGCAATCTTGTTGTGTTTAATGCTTGTCACTAGGGCCCGAGTGGCATGATCTTAGATTTAAGCTCTATACTTATTGCTTAGATTGTATCTACAAGTTGTTTGCACATGTCTATGTCCGGAACCGAGGCCCCGGAGTGACAACAAGCTGGGATAGCTGGAGGGAAGGCTTAGATATGAGGATCACATGTTTTCATGGAGTGTTAATGCTTTGCTCCGGTGCTCTATTAAAAGGAGTACCTTAATTTCCAGTAGATTCCCTAGAGGCCCGGCTGCCACTGGCTGGTAGGACAAAAGATGTTATGCAAGTTTCTCATTGCGAGCACGTATGACTATATATGGAAAACATGCCTACATGATTAATAATCTTGATGTTTTGTCTTAATGCTATTTCAATCCTATCAATTGCCCAACTGTAATTTGTTCACCCAACACTTGTTATTGGAGAGTTACCACTAGTGTAGATAGCTAGGAACCCCGGTCCATCTTTCATCATCATATACTTGTTTCTACATGTCATTGGAAGTAGTATCAACTATTTTCTGGTGCCATTGCTCTCATATTACTGCTCACTGCGTTGTGTTACTCTTACTCTCGCTCTCATATTACTCGCTGCTTTCGGATCACCCCTGTTACTAGTGCTTTTCCAGTGCGGCTGAATTGACAACTCAGTTGTTAAGGATTATAAGTATTCTTTACCTCCCCTTGTGTCGAATCAATAAATTTGGGTTTTACTTCCCTCGAAGACTGTTGCGATCCCCTATACTTGTGGGTCATCAAAGGGCAACTGAGTAGAAAAGCACGCTAGGAGAGAAAGAAATAATAAGTACAGACGGACATTCTTTCACTCAAGACACTCCATAGTTCTACAAAGTTCCATCTTAGTTGCTCCGTATATCAATGTACACAAGAATATTGTACGCTCCCAATACCCGGTGCAGTTTGACGATTGGATTACACGTGAACACATGGAGACTTTCGGCGGTTTGTTGCAAACATATCTCATAAATGAGACCACTGTTGGAGATCAGCAGTACTTGTTGGCCAGGACACCATCTTCGATTCGTATTGACTTTCAAAGGGTAAGAGATAAATGGGAATACATTTTACACGATCGTGCAAGATAAAAAGAGCACCTACCAAAGCGAGTGATGTACTGCATTGATGCAATAAACAACAAACGGAAAAAGTACACATATTATGGTTACATAGAGGAGATATGGGAACTTGACTATGGATCTTCTTTTAAGGTCCCTTTGTTTCGATGCAATTAGGTCAAGGCGACGGGAGGTGGGGTTCGGGTAGACAAGCCGTACGGAATGACAACGGTAGATCTCAACAATCTTGGGTAGAGAGACGAACCATTCGTCCTAGCCAATGATGTGGCTCAGGTTTTCTACCAACCCAAAAAAAAGCAAACGAATACATTGTTGTTGACGTCGAAACCCACGGCGGGCGAGAGACGGGCAACACCGTAGAGCCGGGAACAACTAGGGCTGCGGCTGGCCCTAGTCCCTACGAGCGACGACCGCAAAGCCTCCTGGTCGCACGCACCGATGTTTATCACAAGGGCGTGCCACCTGACCTATACCGGTCGGGAAGGTGTGGATGATGCCTCGCTTAGTTTCTGCTGGGGCACACACGTAAACGTTAAATACGAGCCTCGATCGGCTCTCGGGTTATCTGTGAATCGGCTCAAAGAGCCGATCCACCCATGATTCGAGACGAGGTGTCCGAATATATGGTGGTACTTGCTTGATCAAGGTAAAGCTAATGAGATCTACGACGATGTGGGGTTTTCACCGCATAATCGGATCGTCCTACTCCGGAGTTGGGCCTCGCGGCCACGCACGGCGATCGTAAGCCGATCCTAAGCAAGGCCTAAAAACCAACACGAGGTTGATCCTCGGAACATCCTGCTAGGGCCAACGAACGACACCCTACGTGCCAGCTGGATCCTCCCCCTTTGTAAGGCCTAACTATTGCAGATATTAAACTAATCCTTGTAGAACAAGGAGCAATCGTAACGGATCGGATCTACTAAACTATGATCAAGCGGGGTGCCGCCCCTACGCCTAAGATAGGCGTAAGGGCGGCTAGACATGCAAGGGTTGCACTACGAAAGCATGCGGCATGAAGAACAATGCAAACCCTAACATGTCTAAGATAACTACGTTGCTCGCCATCAAAAAGGCTTCGATACGAGCAACGCGTGAACAACGTAGGCGGGCTTGTGCTTGCCTAGATCGCGAGATGCGATCTAGGCAGCATGATGCTTACCGGTAGAAACCCTCGAGACGACGGAGTTGGCGATGCGCCGACATTTGTTTGTGGTTGAACGTTGGTTGTTGTTTATTCCATAAACCCTAGGTACATATTTATAGTCCAGCGAACTTTCTAATGTGGGCGTGCACCAAACCGAGCACGAGTAAGATTCTAACTTCTAAACTAAGATACGATCTAATATGTTACAGATAAACGGGCAATTAAGCCCAACTTGGTATAAAAGGCCGATTCACGTATTCCTTCTATATATATTTCTTCAAACCCATCTTGATCGCGGCCCACCTCTCGACTCGGTCAAATTCACGGTGATAACACATGCCCCCTGGTTTTGGAAATGACATTTCCAAAATCATTATGCCTTTCTTTCATCGGGTCATGTCGTGGCGGAACCAGTCGCGAGTATCCGTTACCATGATGACTTGCCTTCTCAACTTCTCCGCGTGACTTGGCAGTCTTTTCTCTTTCTTTCAAGCACCACTTCCTCGGAAACTGGCTGTGGCATTGAATTTCCACTATATCCCCTTTTATTTAACCGCTATGAACAGTTACGCTCTGCATCTCCCTCGCATTAGCAGGTCCAAAAACCTTCTGCGCCACCATGTCTTCTTCCTCCTCTGCTCCGTCGGATCCTTCCGGCCGGTCCTCCGTCCCGTGGAGCCGACGCCGGAGTACAACCCGGCGGCGGTCCATGCGGCCAACACCCGTCGCGCCATTGCGGCCGGGGAGGAGTCGAACCATGACTTCTCCATCTGGTCCGAGGATGACCCGGTCCTCGACGGACGGGGAGAGCGACCTCCGGTTCCTCGCCGACGGGGAATCGGAGGAGGAGAGCGATGACGATCGCTTCTCCCGGGACGACTTCACCTCCTCCGAGGGGTGGAGGAGGATGAAGAGGAGGAGGAGGACGACGACGACAGCCCCTCCAGACGAGCCGCCGGCCAAGCGGTTCGCCCCTGGCCGGGCAACCTTAGCGACTTCGATAGCGATGAGGACGACGCGCGATGAAGAGGACGAGGACAACGAGGGCCCGGTCGGCGGCCATTGGAGCGACGAGCGAGCCCGCCGGGAGCGACGCGCCGGCAGCGGCGACAGCGGCGGCGACGAGGGCGTGACGGCCCGTAGATAGGACCTCTAGCATAGGGCCGGTAGTAGTAGATGGGGCAATGTATCCCTAGTATTTCCTTCGAGAGCAATCAGCTCTTTGATGTAAGAAATCCCGCCTATTAATGAAGAACTTTTCCCCAATTCGATTTTGCTGATTTCCTTTGAGCTTAATTTAGCCGATTCTCCCTCATACCGACCACCGCCGATTCGTCCCCTTTGCCAATGCGTAATGAGCCGATAGCAACGCATCGGTCCTTCGACATTCACCCTTCCATTCTTCAATCGATGATTCTCTTTCCGGTAGATACCTGTGGGACTTCCAAGAGAGCCCTTAAATTTCTCCCACCGGTTTCGGAGATCCTCCTTAGCGAGCGCTCATCGTTTTGTGAAGAAGGTTGCAACGGAGATCGGCCGATGGTACCCCAATCGGTTCCTCAATAGAGCATCTACCAGGCTCGTTGCCCCCCGAGTCTCGGCCAAGGAAAAACAGAGACAAGGATACGCAAATTAGCTGCATGGACCCGGGCTTGATCGTGTGTGGGGAAGTTCCTTATCGCGAGCCAGCCGATTTGAACATAAATCGGCTTCTCAAAGCGAGAGCCTTCCGGGCGAGCTGCCCTCCGAGCTTCTTCGAGTTCTTCCTGCAACTTGCCGGCTGGATCGGCTCTTTTCTTTTGGCGGATTTCATGCAATCCATCCTTGACCTGATCTGCACGTCTAGGCTGCTCCCGGCATTGTTCTTGAAAAGAGAATCCGAGCTCTTAAGCTACTCCATTGACCCTCTGATCGTGACAGTTATTCCTCTTGAGTCGATGGCCACGCATCGGCTTCCATATCCTTAAGTCGATGTCTGCTGCATCGGCTGTGCTCGAAAATTTTAGAATTTTCAGATTTTTATATTTTTTTACGGCCGACTAGTGCATCGGTCCCCATATCCCAATACCCATCACCAAAAGATGAGACGCTTCCGTTACATATCCTCGTATTTTATCCACCTGGGTGCCCCCCGAGCCGATTCTCGTCAAGAGGATTGATGGTATCGGCTCGTTGGATAACATGTTGAACCCAAGCAGAACGGTGGGTGAGGATAATTTTGGCCGATTGCTGGAATCGGCCTCCACGTTGCTTGCTCGGCGAAGGTTTTGTAAGTTCCCTTCATAAATTTTTGGGGCCGATCACAAGGATCAGCCTCGCCATGTTTGCTCCTTGTCGTGCTCTTGCTACTCGTTCGAGGCCGGTAGACGAGAACCAGCCCAATCTCTCGATTTTATCATGTTGGTGCGCTTGCAGTCGTCCACCTTGGATGTATCGTGTAACCGTGGAGCACCGAGCTTCGTCGGAAGAATGAGCACCATGTTTGTGCCGGCCGATGTTTCATCATCGGCTTTCCTTTGCTTAGGCGCCACTCCATCTTCCGTGGGCGACCCTCTTCATCCGAGGGTTCGCTCGAACTTTCGCAGCCAGATCGGGCCTTGCCTTCCTTAATGTATGCAAGTATAACCTCTCGGCTTCTTCCAGGCCGTGCAATCGTTGAACCCTGCGTTTCTGGGAACGGCTGAGTCCGTCAGGGCACCACCGTGGCCGGTGATACCTGTCTTCTGCTTCTCCCTCGTCTTCTGAATCTTCGAGATCTTCCAACCGAGGGGACTCAGCTCGTTGCTCGTGGCGGAGAGGTCCTAAGCGCTCGAACACGGACACGTTGGCTGCCTCCTTCTTCTTCCGGTTGCATTCGGGCAATTGCCGATTGTTGGCAATCGGCTCATTCCTGAATCCCAGCGGTTGCTGAAGAAAGGACAATCCCGGTGCACCGTCCTCGTCGTCTTGCTCCCTTGCCTTTCCCTTGGCACAGCGCTCGTGCTCCTTCTCATCGCGATTATGCCGACGATGTCTTCACAGCTTCTCTGCCGGACGATTTCTTTCATCATCATCGCTGGACCGTGCTGCGTTGGTCGTATCGACCCACATACTTGTTGAGGAGGTGATCAGAGAGAGGTCGCTGATATCTCAAGTTCCTCACTTCTCCCTCTGTGTCGTAGCGCTTGCCGTCTTGGCGGAGCCGATCGCGTGGAGCGGCTTCCTCTGTATCTTTGCTATGAGGGCAGCTGCCCTCATCTCCATCCTTGCCAGCGTGGTGTCCAAGATCTACCATGTTGATATTGCACGAGAAACCCGGGCCGGCACCCCGCATGGCAAGCATACTCCACCATGTTTACGGCGGGGAAAGGGTGTGTGTCGACCTTCATGGCGTCTTGGTTGAAAATTAGACGCCCGTTCTCTATCGTCGCTTGGATATGCCGACGCCACACCTACTGATCGTTGGTGGCATGGGAGAGCGAGTTATGCCATTTGCGGTATGGCTTTCCATTCAGCTCTTGCGCCGTGGGGAATTTGAGACCTTGGGTATCTTCAGCCGCTTTTCCTTGAGTAGGAGGTCGAAGATTTGCTCGGTCTTGGTCACGTCAAAATCAAATCCCAGGCGGGCCTGGTGGCTTTACCCATTTGCAAGACACGGGGGTTCCTCCCAGAGTCCACTCAGCCACTGCTACTTCTTGGTCTCCCGCAGGAACTTCGTCTTCCTCCGCATCGACTCGGGGCTCTCGCACGCTTGAACTTGTCTTGGTACAGGTCCGGGTGGCGCTGTTCATATGCTTGAAAGTTTCTGAACCATGTGCGCTGGCGAGGGATAATCTGCTTGGGAGGCCGTGTCCTTGAGCCGTGTTGCAAGGCCCTGCTACGCCAACTCGATCGCTTCCTTTTCGGTTATACGAACCGAAAAGCATCGGTTCCTAAGATTCCTGAAGCGGCTGGATGTGATTCCGTCGCAGTTTCTCCGCGCCTCGACGTAGATTGTGCTAGATCGGCAATGCTAGACTCGGAAGCTTACGAGTGGTACTTGTTCATGGAACTGCTCTTCCAACTGCTTCCAAGTTTGGATGGAGTTCGGTGGTAGCGATGTGTACCACCCGAAAGCCGATCCTGTGAGGGACTGCGAGAAGAACCTCACGCGCAACTCATCTGACGCTGAGATCGTGCCCAGCTGTGCCAAATATCGGCTCACATGCTCGATGGAGGCTGGACCCGTCCGATCCACCGAACTTTGTGAAGTCCGGGAGCCGATATCTAGGTGGCAGCGGGATCGAGTTCGTAGCTGTTGGGGTACGGCTTGGTGTAGCCGAACGCCTTCCTTTTCGGCATCATACCGAACCGATCTTTCGAATTGCACAAATCTGATCCGCTGTGATGGCTGAAGGTGTCGAACCCCGAAGATTCGCCGGGGTGGCATACTTAACCAGCCATGCTTGTCTTTTCGGTTCTAAGCCAAGCTGCGGGAGCCGGGCTTTGGAGGTTTGTCGGGCGGCGTACTTAGCCAGCCCACGACCGCTTCTCGGGATCGGCTCCCGACGTTCCTCCTCGCCGTTCCGGAGGCCGCTATTATTGCAGCCTGGTTCGAGAGTGCCAAGGCGTTCGTCGTCCGAGCACGTATGCGCACCGCGTATCCGTGCGGGACCTCCTTAGGTGGCTCGGGCAGGAATTGGTAGTCACTAGGATCACCACCAATCTTGTAGACGACGTATGCCGATGAGTTCGGCGAGTTCCGGTGCTACCCATGCGAACGGCCGGGGCTGGAGCGGCATCTCTCCTTTGAAAGTCCCCGAGCCGGTCCCGACGGGAAGTACCGGTGACTCATGATTTCCTGGACGACGCGCGAGCGACACGCTCCAAGGTGTTCACCGAGCTCTCGAGTGGCGGTGCGGCGAATGCCAGCCACCATGTAGTTGATCTCCGCCGCGACGACCTCGGTGCGTTCTTCCGACGGGGCGGACAGGTCCACTCCATCGAGCGCCTTCGGGTGTGAAACCCTTCCACCTGACGCCATGGGAGCGGGTTCGGTGGAAGGAGCCGATGAGTTCGGCTTCGAGGGTTGCCTTGATCTCGTCATGCTTTTTCTTGAGCTCATCGGGCGCAGATCCGCGTATGTGGCCGGAGTGTCTTCCGCCATCTTGGATGTAGATGGCGATGTCGTGGATGTCGAAGGTTGTCCCACCGGGCGTGCCGAAATGTGTTGACGTCGAAACCCACGCGGTGGGCAGAGACGGGCAACACCGTAGAGCCGGGAACAACTAGGGCTGCGGCTAGCCCTAGTCCCTCTGAGCGACGGCCCGCAAAGCCTCCCTGGTCGCACGCACCGATGTTTATCACAAGGGCGTGCCACCTGACCTATACCTGGTCGGGAAGGTGTGGATGATGCCTCGCTTAGTTTCCTGCGAGGGCACACACGTAAACGTTAAATACGAGCCTCGATCGGCTCTCGGGTTATCCTGTGAATCGGCTCAAAGAGCCGATCCACCCATGATTCGGACGAGGTGTCCGAATATATGGTGGTCCTGCTTGATCAAGGTAAAGCTAATGAGATCTACGACGATGTGGGGTTTTCACCGCATAATCGGATCGTCCTACTCCGGAGTTGGGCCTCGCGACCACGCACGGCGATCGTAAGTCGATCCTAAGCAAGGCCTAAAAACCAACACGAGGTTGATCCTCGGAACATCCCAGCTAGGGCCAACGAACGACACCCTACGTGCCGGCTGGATCCTCCCCCTTTGTAAGGCCTAACTATTGCAGATATTAAACTAATCCTTGTAGAACAAGGAGCAATCGTAACGGATCAGATCTACTAAACTATGATCAAGCGGGTGCCGCCCCTACGCCTAAGATAGGCGTAAGGGCGGCTAGACATGCAAGGGTTGCACTACGAAAGCATGCGGCATGAAGAACAATGCAAACCCTAACATGTCTAAGATAACTATGTTGCTCGCCATCAAAAAGGCTTCGGTACGAGCAACGCGTGAACAACGTAGAGCAGGCTTGTGCTGCCTAGATCGCGAGATGCGATCTAGGCAGCATGATGCTTACGGTAGAAACCCTCGAGACAAAGGAGTTGGCGATGCGCCGAGATTTGTTTGTGGTTGAACGTTGGTTGTTGTTTATTCCATAAACCCTAGGTACATATTTATAGTCCAGCGGACTTTCTAATGTGGGCGTGCACCAAACCGAGCACGAGTAAGATTCTAACTTCTAAACTAAGATACGATCTAATATGTTACAGATAAACGGGAAATTAAGCCCAACTTGGTATAAAAGGCCGATTCACGTATTCCTTCTATATATATTTCTTCAAACCCATCTTGATCGCGGCCCACCTCTGACTCGGTCAAATTCTGGTGATAACAATTGTACGATGAGCCAAAGCGCCACATAGTTCTTTCAGGAAAAAGAAACATCGTGGGAGTGGAGGACAAGATAGACATGTCAGAAGATTATAATAAGTTCGATGAAATTCTGCCCTTCACAGTGAACACGGGCCCAAGCATCCGGTTAAATGATGAACATTCTCCATGGTTACGGCTGACGCGATCATAAGAAAGGGACATACGTGAAGAAGGTTCATGACACACATGTGTATCTCAACATGGCAATCAATTTCCCATTTCTTTTGGTGTAATAATGTAACTATATGTAAGGTATTAACACTAGATGATCATGCTCGGGGACATTGATTTGAACAAAAGTGACATTGATTTTGAATAAAGTGATAGTGAAAGATGCTTGGCACTAACTTCATTGCTTTCTCATTTTACAAAATATTGTTAGCTTCTGAATAGTATGTCATTTTGAACAAAGAGGTTGTGACGTACCATAGAACAAGTTTGCAGGAGAGGGAAGAGGCTACTCACAAGAATAGACCAACAACCGAGATGGAGGCGTTAACGGACTTGCAGGGAAATTTACCTGGGGCCAGCTCCTCGAAGATATCGTAGGGCGTGCGCACCAATGACATCTACGAGAAGCTTCGCCACGGGAGATTTTCTCAACCCTTTCATCCGGCCATAGGGACGAAGCTCGCTACCTTCTTGGTTGGCTTGTTGAGCTGCTTGCGATTATCGACGCTCCTTTTATAGGCTCATTGCCGCTTCCTCGTTCGTCTTGTTCCTCCGGCAGGGCATCATGCGCTACATGCCTTATCTCGCCGAGCGGTGCGTTGATGGTGTGAAGTTGCCATGGGGGTTAGCAATCTCTGTGGTGTAACTTTTCTTTAGTTCCCCGGCAACAGCGCCAGAAAATCTTGATGGTGCTTTACGTGGCTTGATGTAGCGTAGATTTCACACCGCTGGGAAACCCCAAGAGGAAGGTATGATGAGCACAACAGCAAGTTTTCCCTCGGTAAGAAACCAAGGTTTATCGACCAGTAGGAGAAAGGCGTGAGTTCTAAAGGTGTTGCTAGCTGACTTGTGGCAGGGCGCAATATTGGTGTCAGCAATAACGTGGAACCTGCACACAACACAACAAAAATACTTTGCCCCAACTTACAGTGAGGTTGTCAATCTCACCGGTTTTGCTGAACACAAAGGATGAAACTATCGAGTGGAAAGAGATGTTTGCAGTGGAGTTAATGAGAGTAGTGTTTGCAGAAAGTAAACAGAATAGGATTGCAGTAGATGAATTTATCAGTCTAAAAGAAAGGACCGGGGTCCACAGTTCACTAGAGGTGTCTCTCCATAAAGATAAATAACATGTTGGGTGAACAAATTACAGATGGGCAATTGATAGAATAAAGACCATACATGACAAGATGATTACTATGAGATTCATTTGGGCATTACAACACAATACATAGACCGTAATCCAACTGCGTCTATGACTAATAATCCACCTTCCGGCTATCGTCCGAACCCCTTCCAGTATTAAGTTGCAAGCAATAGATTATCGCATTAAGCAATGTGTGCAAAGTAAACAATAGGATTACCTTTGGATAAAACATAGTTGTTTTCTCCCTAGTAGCAACAACACATCTACAGTCTTAGAAGTTATTGCCACACTTCCAGAAAACTAGTGGCATGAACCTACTATCGAGCATAAATACTCCCTCTTGGAGTCACAAGCATTTACTTGGCCAGAGCAACTACTAGCAACGGAGAGCATGCAAGATCACAAATAATATATGACAAATATATAATCGATCTCAACATTGAATTCAATATTCATCGGATCCCAGCAA
Source organism: Lolium rigidum (assembly GCF_022539505.1). Lineage (NCBI taxonomy): Eukaryota > Viridiplantae > Streptophyta > Magnoliopsida > Poales > Poaceae > Lolium > Lolium rigidum. The sequence goes on from NW_025900201.1 coordinate 33,291, forward strand.
ACACAACATGTAGCATGACATAAAGATGATCTTGATCATGATAGGCAGCTCCCAAGATCTAAACATGAGGCACAAATTGGAGAAGACAACCATCTAGCTACTGATATGGACCCATAGTCCAGGGATGAACTACTCACGCATCACTTCGGAGGCGGGCATGGTGTGTAGATGCCTCCGGTGATGCTCTCCCCCTCTGGCAGGGTGCCGGGAAGAGCTTCATAACCCTCCCGAGCTAGGGTCTGCGATGGCGGCCGCGACCGAACTTTTCGTGGCTGGAGGCTCGGGCGTTTAGGTTTCTTCCGAGATCATGAATAAATAGGCGGAATGGTGAAGTCGGTGGACGCCTGGGGGCCCACACCATGCCATGGCGCGGGCCCACCCTTGGCCGCGCCATGGGGTGGTGTGGCCGCCCTGTTGCGCCCCTCCGTATCTCCTCTCGACTCCGTCTTTGTTATGGTAAAATATTAACTTCGGCTTTTGTTTCGTCCAATTCCGAGAATATGTCATGTACAATTTTTCTGAAATACAAAACAACAGAAAATAGGGAACTGGCACTGTGGCATCTTGTTAATAGGTTAGTGCCGGAAAATGTATAAAAGTGCAACTAAGTGTAAGCAAAACACATATAAATTGGTGTAAAGCAGGCATGGAGCATAAAAAATTATAGATTCGTTTATGACGTATCATGCGTCAACCCACACATCCTTATCATGCCGACAGTTTTGTTAGATGGCACAAAAAACCACCTTTAGTACCGGTTGCACCCACCAACCGAGACTAAAGGTTGGCCTCGCGCGTGCATTCGGAGTGGCGGCCGAAATACCCTTAAGTTCCGGTTGCCCACGCATCCTTATCATGCCGACAATTTTGTTAGATGGTACCAAAAAAACCACATTTAGTCCCGGTTTCACCCACCAACAGAGACTAAATGTTGGCCTCGTGCATGCATTCTAAGCGGCGATCGATATAAACTTAAGTCCCGGTTGCCCATGCGTCCTGATCCGGCCGAAAGTTTGTTAGATGGCACAAAAAATCGACCTTTAGTCCCGGTTTCACCCACCAGCTCTGGCTTTCTCTTCTTCCTCCTCCTCATCTTCATCCGCATCATCCACTACAAAGCCATCCTTCTCGTACTCATTTTGTCCCTCCTTTGTTGACCACCAACTTTGGCTTCCTCTTCTTCCTCATCCTCATCTTCATCTGCATCATCCACTATGAAACCATCCTTCTCGTACTCATTTTGTCCCTCATCTGCTAATCACCAGCTCTGGCTTCCTCTTTTCCTCCTCCTCATCTTCATTCACATCATCCACTGTGAAGACATCCTTCTCGTACTCATTCTCCCCCTCCTCTGCTGACCACAAGCTTTGGCTTCCTCTTTTTCCTACTCCTCATCTTCATCCGCCTCATCCACTATGAAGCCATCCTTCTCGTACTGATTTTATCCCTCCTCTACTGACCACCAGCTCTGGCTTCCTCTTGTTCCTCCTCCCCATCTTCATCCACATCATCCACTTTGAAGCCATTTTAATAGTTTCAATGGTTAGAATAATTATTTTATAAAACTTAAAATGTTTTTAGATTAATTATCCAAATTCAAACACTTTTCATGTTGAAAGTTTTGTCCAAATAGAAAATATGCAAAAGAAATAGGTTAATGCATTTTTAATGGAAAAGGGAAATAGGTTAATTGTTTGAATAGTTAGAATAATTATTTCACAAAACAGAAAATTGGTTTTCGATTAATTATCCAAATTCAAACACTTTTCATGTTGAAAGTTTTGTCAGAATAGAAAATATGTGAAAGATATAAGTTATCTATTTTTACTTGAAAATGGCAAATGGTTAATAGTTTGAATAGTTAGAATAATTGTTTCAAAAAACAGAGAAATGGTTTTAGATTAATTATCCAAATTCAAACACTTTTCATGTTGAAACTTTTATCGGAATAGAAAATATGCAAATGATATAAGTTAATGCATTTTTAATTGAAAATGTGTTATCACCAGAATTTGACTGGATCAGAGGTGGGCCGCGATTGGAGATGGGTTTGAAGGATATACATAGAAGGAATACATGAATCGGCCTTTTAACCAAGTTTGGGCTAGATTGCCCATGTATCTGTATTATAGTAGATCACATCGTAGTTTAGAAGTTAGAGTTTAACCCATGCACGGTTAGGTGCACGCCTGAATTAGAAAGTCCCCCGGACTATAAATATGTATCTAGGGTTTATGAAATAAACAACAACCAACGTTCACCACAAACCAATCTCGGCGCATCGCCAACTCCCCCGTCTCGAGGGTTTCTTCCGGGTAAGCACCATGTTGCCTAGATCGCATCTTGCGATCTAGGCAGCACTACGTTTATTCGTCGTCCATGCGTTGCTCGTACTGAAGCCTTTTTGATGGCGAGCAACGTAGTTATCATAGATGTTTTAGGGTTAGCATTGTTCATCGTATCATATGCTATCGTCGTGCAACCCTTAGGCATCTAGCCGCCTTTACACCTACCTTGGGTGTAAGGGCGGCACCCCGCTTGATCATTGTCTAGTAGATCCGATCCGTTATGATTGCTCCTTGTTCTTCAAGGATTAGTTTAATATCTGCATTGTTAGGCCTTACAAACGGGTCGAAGGATCCAGTGGCGCGTAGGGTGTAGTTTGCTAGCCCTAGACAGGATGTTCCGAGGATCAACTTTGTGTTGGTTTTTAGGCCTTGTCTAGGGTCGGTTTACGATCACCGTGCGTGGCCGCGAGGCTCGATCACGAGTAGGATGTTCCGATTATGCGGTGAAAACCCCAAATCGTAGTAGGTCGCTTTAGCTTTATCTTGATCAAGCAGGACCACCATCCGATCGTACACCTCGTACGCATCATGGGTGGATCGGCTCTTTGAGCCGATTCACGGGACAACCCGAGAGCCGATCGAGGCTCGTATTTAACGTTTACGTGTATGCCATGCAGGAAACTAAGCGAGGCATTCTCCAACACCTTCCGACCAGGTATAGGTCAGGTGGCACGCCCTGCATCGGCATCGGACGTGCGTGCCGAAGGCTTTGCGGGCCGTCGCTCGGAGGGACCAGGGCCAGCCCGCGAGTCCCGGGAGATTCTCGGCTCTACGGTGTTGCCCGTCGCTGCCCGCCGGTGGGTTTCTGACCGCAACACATTCTGGCACGCCCGGTGGGACAATCTTCGACATCAACCGCATCGCCATCTACATCTGAGATGGCGGAAGGCACTCCGGTCAAGTACGATGATCTGCCTAAGGAGCTCAAGAAGAAGCATGACGAGATCAAAGCATGTGGTGACCCAGCGTACCACTGCATGGTGTAGTACACAAGTCGTTGACATAACACAAGTGAAACACCGTTCCACTCATATTACATCTCTCAGAGTGGTACAACAGAAACATATGCGAGTCCAAGGTATGTCTATAGAAGTACACACGAACTGTTTACATAAGATCCACACAGCCTCCTACTTTACAGAGTGAGGTAAAACTTCAAATAAAGCTCCGAGAAGAACGACTCGTAGTCTATCTTATTGCTAACTCAAGTTCAAGAGCTACTTGGCTTGCTATAGAAATCTAGCTACTTAGGTGCTATGATTAGGGAAAGGTTCCCTTCTATTACTAGTCTAAGTTTCCACTCTAGCTGATGCAGAAGTTGACTCCATTGACTTCTTTGATTGGATTCTTCATCTTGTTGCAGTTGACTCCTTTGTCTTCGAGTTCCACGGTAGTTTCTCCTTCGGTGCCTTGATCTAAGAAGGGGGTTCAAATGGGATAGAATGAGTACGAGCGTACTCAGCAAGTTCATAATAGGAAATAGGTGTATCATGCACTAGCTACAGCCATAGACCAGAAAGTCATAGGCCAATGCAAGTTTTCGTAAACATTTCTTCAAAAGGTTTATTTTATTCTGAAAAACTATGCCCGTCAGTCTTCACAGGTTGAACGAACTTCGTGGAGTTCCTTTCTGCCGCGTTCGCAGCTTCCTTCCCGGAACAAGGAGTGACAGTCACAATTCGATATCCTCTCGCAGAGGTGCGTTACTTTTCCCACAAGAGATCTCACCCTTTTTGCCATCCGCGAGGACTTGCCCCCGTTCACACTTCCTTTGGTGTGAGGCCAGAGTATAAAGATCCAAGCCCACACCGCCTTCTCCGCGACTCGCAAACCCACCCTTTTGTCCACCCGTACACCTCCAGTAGACTTCCCCGATAATACGGCTTTACTCATGGTGTACTTTGGACAATCCTTCATAGATCGTAGAGCCATCATCACTAATGGATGGGGATTTAAAGGCCATCCCAACCTACGGCAGTGCCTCCAACACCCCGCCGGCTCTACCAATCCGTTGGCGTGCAGAAGGGAAAAGATACGACTGGCTTCCCAGAGCCATTATAGATCTCATGGTCAACGCGGTTTGTACGGCGCTAGAATCACTCGGACGGCATTGGTAATTTAATCCTAGGGTGATATAACCCATTGCAATGGAACCTCCACCATATCAACACATACCATGGTTCCATTGCCCACCACATAGTCATATTCATAATTGTAAAATAATACTTTGCTTTTCAATGCATGAGTGATAAGTATAGTACTTTGCATATAGTTTGATAAAAATAATCAAATGACATGAGCAAGCGATGAACTTGCCTTTCTTGACTCGCAAGATTATGCGGCAAAAGCTTCGATACGTGATAACTCCAAATGCTGAAATACCATCATCGTCCGAGTAAGGACAATGTTTAAAGAATTGGCAAAGATGCTATAATGCATAATATGAGATGCAATCGTCCCGAGCGTAACCTAATCTCGATGATTTAAGATGTATGAGTTGTAAAGATTTCTTTAGGGTTGGTTGCACTTTTAGAATGGTTCTCAAACAAGGTTCTTATTAGGGTTTGGTTATATTAGCATCATAATCAAGTGATATAAGACATCATATTAAGCACACACATAAAGAATAGTGGTGGAACAATATGTAAAGAACAAGTGGTCAATTTTAAGTTCTACAGGACATGGTTGATGATTATTTATATTATACTTCAAAAGAATAACTTTTGAAGAACATGTTGTTTAAGAAATAATGAGTATTCAAAGAAGGATAGGGCTTCTAAGGTTTGATTGACATTTGTACTTCAAAAGAATAACTTTTGAAGAACAGGTTAAAATAAGAATATGAACTACTTTAAATAGGAGCTAAGTGCTATTAGGGTTTACTAACAGGACTGGTTGGTGCTTAAGTAGAAGTGATCTACATGTAGCAAGTATTAGTAGGTTTATTACTATCGTTTCTCCTAAGCATCCTATCAAAGGATGGTTATCAAGGTGTTGCTATGAGTTAGGGTTTACTATGACTTCATATTTGCTTTACCAAATAATCTCTAATAGTTTCTAAGCTAAGTGGTTTATCATTTCCTAAGTAAGGTTTAGTTGGATAGGAACATGTGAGGTGATTTACTACACAAAGTTGATACTAGGGTTTATCATTATGGTTCTACTAGGGTTTAATGATTGAGGTTGATCTTAATGGTATGGTATATATGAGTGGTGATCAATGGTACTAATTCAATTAACAAGTTAGGGTTTATACCTAGGTGATACTAGTGGATCATATAGGTTTTAATTAAGAATAGGAACATGAAATGATAATCTCATGTGACTTGGTTTTATGCTAGTGGATCCTAAGCATGTATTCAATTGTTGCTAATTAGGGTTCTATATGTCAAGTAAATCTCCCATGATCATATGTGACACATATCTAGGGTTTTAGAGTTGGTTCTAAGGTGGAATGATCACATGAAATAATAAGTTCAAGGTCCTCATTAATATTAGAACTAGGGTTTCTACATTGATACAATACTTGAACTAATAATTGACAATTGAAATGTGGTCACTAATTACTTTGAATCAAAATTAGTAATGGTTTAACATTTTATTAATTTCCACAAGAATTAATAATTAGGGTAACTCCTATTTTAGTTTAATTAAGAATCAGGGTTTAATATTTGTTATTAGGGTTTAAAATAATTAACTTGTTAACTAAAGATGTTTAAGTAAATAAGTTTTGATTTACCAAAATAATATTGGCTTATAATATTTTCTTGAGTTATTACTATTTAAAGAAAATAGAAAATAGTAATTTGTAATTAGGGTTTATGAATTACCACTAATAATTAAGTTAATGCAAATATGATAAAGAAAATTAATCTTAACATTTTACTTAGTTACTGAATAGTTAAAATTTAATTTTGAAATTTCACTAATTATTGATTTTCAAATTGTATTTTAAATAATTGAAATGGCATAATTAATAAGGTTAAAAATAAGTGAATTTTTATTTTGACACACATTTTTGTTTTATATTTTATTTGGATAGAGTTTATTTTTGTGAGCATTTTGATATATTATTTGCATTTTTCTGAGTTGAAATGAAATTTCTATGATTTTGCAAAGTTTCAGTATTTTACTGGAATTTGAAATAACTAACAAATACTAAACCTACCCGGTACTGAGCTAACCCTATCCACTGACTAGTGGGCCATAGGACACGTATACTACCAGGTGGACGAAGACTAAGTCAAACGGTTTACAGGGGACCCACTGCCACGTCGACCTCGCCGTCGACTCAACGCCGGCGACCGAGAGATGAGCATCGGCGACGATTTAGGGCTCCCGGGACGAGCGGCTTGTTGCGTTCGAACGAGAAGACGGTGGCGAATCTCATCGTGGCGGCGCCCTCGAAATGGTCACCGGAGTTGCTCCGGTGAGCAGCAACTCGCGGCGGTGCACGGCGGCGATGAATCAATCGAATGCTAGAGGTGATGCCGAGACGAAAAGAAGAGTCCCTGAGATGCGCACGCTCACCGTGAGGCTTCCCAGATGCTTGACGGAGTCTGCCGGAGACGAGGACGACGACAAGCTCCACTTTTCTGCGGGAGGCCGACGAAAGGGAACGGATGATTGGCGATGATTGAGACCTCCTCTCCTCGATTCCTTCCACGAGGATGCTCCCAGAGACACGGCGCTTCTCCTCGACTATGCGGCTGAGACGGGGGTGGTCTTAATCGGCGGCTAGCCGGAGAACTGGCCGTCGGTGGTTTTTGTTGCTTGCCAGAGATAGAGAGGGCTAGAGGGAAAATGGATGGGATCTGAGTGTAGCTAGGGTTCGTGCGCGTCTGCTCGTGCTTTTATAGCTCGAGTGGAGCTTGGAGGCGACGGCAACTCGCCGGAGACGGCACAGATGCGGCGGCGATGGTGTTGAGTGCTACGGGCACGAATCTTGGCGAATTTTGGACCACACGGACTCGGTGCAACTTCAATTGAGCGTTGGGCAGGGTCTTGGCGTCCAGGATCATCCCTATCGGCAGCGACGACGTGGCCGGGACGCGCCTGTGCGTTGTCGACGTTGAGGAAGAAGAAGGGATCGCTTTTCTTCCTCGCCGAACCGGTATGATGGTCTGGGCTGCTTTGTTGGTGGGCTGGGCTACCAATGCGTGGCTGTTGCTGGGCTGTGTTGGCCCGACAGGTAAAGTCTCTTTCTTTTCTATTTTCTGCTTTTATTTCCTGGTTTTAAAATTTGCTATTTGAATTCAAATTGAATCTGGATCATTTTGCAGGTTCTTAAATATTTGACACTCAATAAAATTTTATAGTAATGCTCACTGTATAATCTTGTTATTAAACAAATATTTAGTTTAGGATTTAATTAATATTTTGTGAGGCTTGAGTAAAATAGAAATGTTTTGTTATTCATTTTAATTCCCTTTTAATTTAGAAACCAGATCTATTTAAGTGGTTTGAGAATTTATAATCTGTGCATAATGAACACATGTTTAGGTTGAGCTAGTGCTTGACAATATGGATTGTTCACATATAATTTTCATTATGGCTAGAGTTTAAATTAAATGGTAATGAAATGGAATTGTGTTATGATTTTATGTGGATAGTTATTTCTAAGGTTTTAAGAAGATGGTTAAGAAAGTTCTATAATCACTAATCTGGTTTTAGTAGACTTTAGCTTGAACTAATTAAGATGGATCCTATGTTTATAATTAGCAATGCATTTGCTAATGATGGTTTAATTTATGGAACACTACTTCATTTGGTCTACTAGGATGGAAAGGTAGGGTTTAATATTTTATGTGAAGTGATTCCTATGTGAAAGGTTTAGGGTTTTGGTGATGCTTCACTAATTGAAGTATTAAATAGGCATGAGGCATGGCAGGGTTATAATTATAATCCAAAGTAATCCATGGGTTGGAATTCACATGTAGTTTAGGGTTTAAGTTGTGACCACCAATATGATACACAACTAGAATTAGGATATGGCATAAGCTTTGGTTATGTTTTACTAATGGGACATGGCTCTCACCTCCAAGATTAAAGGTTGGTTTGAACAAGTAGAATTTAATACTACTCTAATATTCTCTAGGATAGACATGGATATGGTTAGTATTATAACTTCTCTCACTTCTCAATGTCTTGGAATATCCTAAGGTCCTACTCAAGAGATGATGATATGATCCTCTAAATAGATGGTTTGCCTAGGGATTCTACCTTGCAATATTCTGTAGCTTGTTCTTCAGGAAATCTGATAAACCTGCATCTTGTGGTATGCCTCCACCTCCTAGCTTCTTCATCTTGATCCTAGCTAATTCACATGGAGTGGCTCTATGTGTTTGTTCCCATGTACCATGCTACAAGATGAGCAAAGGGATGAAGGGTGTGGCTCTATTTATAGGCTTGGGCAAGCTCTAGTATCATGACACATAGGTGGTGACTCTTGTGTTGGTTTGATGAGTAAGGTTCTTGGTTGTCATGCTCTCATCCATAGCAATCCTTTGAGCATGAGGTGGCAAAGCTTGGAAAGCAAGTCATGTAGATATTTTCATCCCATGTGGCAAGATCATTATCCTCTCATATGATTTATTTTTGGATAGCCAAGTGGCATTTGCTACTAAATATCTTGTGGATGGTTTTATTATTGTGGATGAGTCATCATACCATCTTTGATTGGATTTACATTATAATATTGGTCAAAAGGTTAATGTTGAGGGTTATTTCTCAAGTTTGGATAGTTGGTGTTTGAATTCACCAAGGCATGATCATATGAGTTTCAAAATACTCATAGTTAGTTTTATTCAAATAGTTTGAACTATAATTCGTAATGTAAATGGATTTAGTTTTATGATATTCCATATACTTAATAAGTTATGATTTAAATAAGAATGTGTGGCTTTTATGCACTTTAGACCCTGTGGTTTACCTTATTTATAAGTGAATTAAATTACACACAAAGGTAGTTGCTAACTTTTAAGTGTTGTGTAATAGTTCTAGTTCCTTTTTGATCCAACCTATGGATCAAATTATGTCTACCCAAAATAAGGGTTTAGCAAAGATCACAGTGAAGTTTATAGCGCTTGACTTGATGATCTACTTCAATTCCAGCAAGTCAAGTGAAACTTCAGTTACTGTGGTAAGTTTTATTTGAAAGCGCGAAAATTCCCGGATTTTCTATGCATGAATGCAATGCACACTTTGGTGTTCTCTCATTTTATTGCCTCTAAACCTGGGATATTACAGCCTCTCCCCCTTAAACTGAACTTCGTCCCGAAGTTCGAACGCTCTCATGTATCGGAATGTGGAAATGTCTTGAACAGATCACCATCCTTCAACTCCATGGTGATCACATTAGATATAATTGATTATATCCCTTGTCCAGATCCTTCCGGAAGTCTTCTGATGTCTGGCACTGATACTTTCTTCTATTCTATGATATCTTCCAGCACTCTAAGCTTATAGGCTTACTATCCAAAGATTCTTGGATTAAGACATCTTATTGTGTTAATGGCTTTTACTAATGGTTGTGGTGGCATCTTCCTATTTGGGTACTCAAAGCTTGGTTCTACCAGCCGCGGTAATCCAACTGCGGTGTAATATGGCACTACGATTTACCAGCTGCGATACTCAAACCTTAATTTTAAAAGATTTATTTAAGGTAGGGTATTGTTTTCCCTTACTACCATAACGAAAGTAATGGTACTTGGTAAGGTATTACGATAGGCATGGTCCTGGTTGTTTAGTCCTACGAATGGATTAGACTCATTTAGTCCATCCAATCATGGCTTCTAGTTTATACTAATTATCCTCCCTTTGGTTTCTTTAGGTTCCTTGAAAGGAATCTTTCTAATAGGCTTATGTTTTAGTATGGTCAAATTCCTTCGGTCTTAAGCCTTCTTAAGCTTGGATTGTCCTCCGACATTTTCTTCATCCAACTTCATCATCTTAAACTTACTTGAGTTCTCTTGGTTTCGAGTAATTATAATTACCCACTCAAGTTAAGGTCTAACCCTTACTTCCTCGAGATATGAATCTCGGCTTCTGGTCTGACAACCTCCTGAGAGTACTATTATATGAGAAGTTCCCAACAACCTTATAAAAATAAGATCGGACTTCCTCTCAGTTCAGACCTTCTTCTTGGTCCATCATACTCCAAATATTATATCTTAATACTTCTCATTCAGCCTTCCTCTCCCCCTTGGAGTTTACTAATGATCTTCAATCTTCCTTTCTTCTAATCATTGAACTCCAAGGTTAGGTAGTTGGTTTAAGTCTGGTTTATATTTTGTACCTTTCTAAAGTCTCACGAAGAAGAATTCTTTGCGGTGTATCCACACAGTTGTGGGTATCCATTATGAATCCTCCGACTAAATATTTACCAACCACGAGATACCAGCTGTGAAATACTAGCTGCGGAATCCCCCTTTCTTTTAGGGTAAAGAAATGTTCAGGCTGTGGCTATCTGGTACCAGCTGCAGACTACCTAGTACCAGATGTGGCTTATTGGATACCAGCTGTGGCTATGTTATGGTTCTAGTCAATATCTACTTACCAGCTGTGGCCACTTACCTAGTTTTAGTTAAGATATACCTCGCTTCACATACTTTCTCTTCATGATTATCCTATATCAGCTGTGGTCTTATTATACCAGCTACGACTTCACTTATCTATTTTCCTTCTTCCAGGGTTTGTTTTGCAAGAAAACCACTTGTTGACACTATGAAAATAGTATTGTAAGTGACTTCACTTGCATTCCCTTCTTCCATAATGAATACGGCTCTACTTCTACTGCTCCATATTCACTATTTTTCTCACTTTCATGGTACTTCCATGTTGAAGTACTCCTTGTTTAAGGATAGAAGTGAGTTTTGATTAGTCCTTCCTTTAGAGTATTGTAGTTGCTTCCCACAATTTTACTTCCTTCTTCAAGTGAACCTTCATCTTATCTTCAAAAATCTTCAGAATTCGTCACTTCCTCACACGAATACCTTTACCCTCTAGACCTATAACATCAAGTAAGAGCTTGATATTGCAACATGCATTTGCATATCAAAGTCAAACTTCATGTATGGATCTAGTCAAACAATGAAAATCCAATAAAATCCAAGAAGATTCAGCTTTGTGCTTATAATACACATCCTTATATACCTGAATATAATAGTTGGGTAAGACATCCCTAAACATCAGGATCAGATGTGTAGTATATAACACCACATAAGATAGGCTTAGGTTGTGATACTTAGCACTTATACGTGAATTTCTACTATTTGTCTCAACATTTATCTTAATTGCACATTTGCAATGAGACAAACTTGAAACAAAATGGCTTGGGATAGTTGAAGTTAACCTAGTTTTCTTTGGAAGTACTAACAAAGTAGTATACCATATATATGTGCTATTGAGGACTACTTCCTATAATACAATTAGTTCTAACATGTCTACTCTAAACACATGATTGTTTAGAATATACCACCTATAACTCTAGGATTTCTCTATGTGATAGGCTCTAAATAAGCCTTGTTTAAATTAAGGACTATGATTCTAACATACTTGGTACAGTTATTAGGATTTTAAGGCCTAAGCTTTCGAACTATTCCCTAAATCCTTACTCCTTATCATTCTTTTATTATCGTACTTATGATGTTCTACTCCATCATACCATGATTCCCAAGTGAATCATATATGAGTTCCTAGTTTATTATTGAAAGTAGACTCCTGTAACTCCTATCACTCTTCCTTACCTCCTATGATTGACTCATCATAGACATATACTACCTTATATAACTTATCTACGTTACTTAACATCGGTCATTTGACATTTTAAATGACTCTTACTTAACCATAACTTGCATTGGTATACTTCTTCCAATAGGATATCTTCCTTATGGTTGTATCCTCTCTTTGGACTACCATGTGTTGTATACCAACTGTGGTCTACTACCACCCATTATCTTAAGCTTCAATGGTGTTCTAATTATTTGGGAATGAAGCAAGATAACTAATTCTCTATACTCAAGAAAGATAGATAAGAAGAATTGACTCAAGTGTGTCAGGATTATTCTCAAGTGAATACCCATCTCCAGTCAAAACAATAGTTGGTTTAGCATAGTTGACTTGGCTAAGACTCTTCCTACCGACACTACCAAACCTATAGGTCTCCTTTAAAGGGTTTTAATCCTAGGGTCAAAGCATTTGCTCTGATACCAGCTGTGGTGACCCAAACGTACTCACCGCATGGTGTAGTACACAAGTCGTTGACATAACACAAGTGAAACACCGTTCCACTCATATTACATCTCTCGCAGTGGTACAACGGAAACATATGCGAGTCCAAGGTATGTCTATAGAAGTACACACGAACCGTTTACATAAGATCCACACAGCCTCCTACTTTACAGGTGAGGTAAAACTTCAAATAAAGCTCCAGAAGAACGACTCGTAGTCTATCTTATTGCTAACTCAAGTTCAAGAGCTACTTGGCTTGCTATAGAAATCTAGCTACTTAGGTGCTATGATTAGGGAAAGGTTCCCTTCTATTACTAGTCTAAGTTTCCACTCTAGCTGATGCCGAAGTTGACTCCATTGACTTCTTTGATTGGATTCTTCATCTTGTTGCAGTTGACTCCTTTGTCTTCGAGTTCCACGGTAGTTTCTCCTTCGGTGCCTTGATCTAAGAAGGGGGTTCAAATGGGATAGAATGAGTACGAGCGTACTCAAGCAAGTTCATAATAGGAAATAGGTGTATCATGCACTAGCTACAGCCATAGACCAGAAAGTCATAGGCCAATGCAAGTTTTCGTAAACATTTCTTCAAAAGGTTTATTTTATTCTGAAAAACTATGCCCGTCAGTCTTCACAGGTTGAACAGAACTTCGTGGAGTTCCTTTCCTGCCGCGTTCGCAGTTCCCTTCCCGGAACAAGGAGTGACAGTCACAATTCAGTATCCTCTGCAGAGGTGCGTTACTTTTCCCACAAGAGATCTCACCCTTTTTGCCATCCGCAGGGACTTGCCCCCGTTCACACTTCCTTTGGTGTGAGGCCAGGTATAAAGATCCAAGCCCACACCGCCTTCTCCGCGACCGCAAACCCACCCTTTTGTCCACCCGTACACCTCCGATAGACTTCCCCGATAATACGGCTTTACTCATGGTGTACTTTGGACAATCCTTCATAGATCGTAGAGCCATCATCACTAATGGATGGGGATTTAAAGGCCATCCCAACCTACGGCAGTGCCTCCAACACCCCGCCGGCTCTACCAATCCGTTGGCGTGCAGAAGGGAAAAGATACGACCGGCTTCCCGAGCCATTATAGATCTCATGGTCAACGCGGTTTGTACGGCGCTAGAATCACTCGGACGGCATTGGTAATTTAATCCTAGGGTGATATAACCCATTGCAATGGAACCTCCACCATATCAACACATACCATGGTTCCATTGCCCACCACATAGTCATATTCATAATTGTAAAATAATACTTTGCTTTTCAATGCATGAGTGATAAGTATAGTACTTTGCATATAGTTTGATAAAAATAATCAAATGACATGAGCAAGCGATGAACTTGCCTTTCTTGACCGCAAGATTATGCGAGCAAAAGCTTCGATACGTGATAACTCCAAATGCTGAAATACCATCATCGTCCGGTAAGGACAATGTTTAAAGAATTGGCAAAGATGCTATAATGCATAATATGAGATGCAATCGTCCCGAGCGTAACCTAATCTCGATGATTTAAGATGTATGAGTTGTAAAGATTTCTTTAGGGTTGGTTGCACTTTTAGAATGGTTCTCAAACAAGGTTCTTATTAGGGTTTGGTTATATTAGCATCATAATCAAGTGATATAAGACATCATATTAAGCACACACATAAAGAATAGTGGTGGAACAATATGTAAAGAACAGTGGTCAATTTTAAGTTCTACAGGACATGGTTGATGATTATTTATATTATACTTCAAAAGAATAACTTTTGAAGAACATGTTGTTTAAGAAATAATGAGTATTCAAAGAAGGATAGGGCTTCTAAGGTTTGATTGACATTTGTACTTCAAAAGAATAACTTTTGAAGAACAGGTTAAAATAAGAATATGAACTACTTTAAATAGGAGCTAAGTGCTATTAGGGTTTACTAACAGGATCAGGTTGGTGCTTAAGTAGAAGTGATCTACATGTAGCAAGTATTAGTAGGTTTATTACTATGGTTTCTCCTAAGCATCCTATCAAAGGATGGTTATCAAGGTGTTGCTATGAGTTAGGGTTTACTATGACTTCATATTTGCTTTACCAAATAATCTCTAATAGTTTCTAAGCTAAGTGGTTTATCATTTCCTAAGTAAGGTTTAGTTGGATAGGAACATGTGAGGTGATTTACTACACAAAGTTGATACTAGGGTTTATCATTATGGTTCTACTAGGGTTTAATGATTGAGGTTGATCTTAATGGTATGGTATATATGAGTGGTGATCAATGGTACTAATTCAATTAACAAGTTAGGGTTTATACCTAGGTGATACTAGTGGATCATATAGGTTTTAATTAAGAATAGGAACATGAAATGATAATCTCATGTGACTTGGTTTTATGCTAGTGGATCCTAAGCATGTATTCAATTGTTGCTAATTAGGGTTCTATATGTCAAGTAAATCTCCCATGATCATATGTGACACATATCTAGGGTTTTAGAGTTGGTTCTAAGGTGGAATGATCACATGAAATAATAAGTTCAAGGTCCTCATTAATATTAGAACTAGGGTTTCTACATTGATACAATACTTGAACTAATAATTGACAATTGAAATGTGGTCACTAATTACTTTGAATCAAAATTAGTAATGGTTTAACATTTTATTAATTTCCACAAGAATTAATAATTAGGGTAACTCCTATTTTAGTTTAATTAAGAATCATGGTTTAATATTTGTTATTAGGGTTTAAAATAATTAACTTGTTCACTAAAGATGTTTAAGTAAATAAGTTTTGATTTACCAAAATAATATTGGCTTATAATATTTTCTTGAGTTATTACTATTTAAAGAAAATAGAAAATAGTAATTTGTAATTAGGGTTTATGAATTACCACTAATAATTAAGTTAATGCAAATATGATAAAGAAAATTAATCTTAACATTTTACTTAGTTACTGAATAGTTAAAATTTAATTTTGAAATTTCACTAATTATTGATTTTCAAATTGTATTTTAAATAATTGAAATGGCATAATTAATAAGGTTAAAAATAAGTGAATTTTTATTTTGACACACATTTTTGTTTTATATTTTATTTGGATAGAGTTTATTTTTGTGAGCATTTTGATATATTATTTGCATTTTTCTGAGTTGAAATGAAATTTCTATGATTTTGCAAAGTTTCAGTATTTTACTGGAATTTGAAATAACTAACAAATACTAAACTTACCCGGTATCGAGCTAACCCTATCCACTGACTAGTGGGCCATAGGACACGTATACTACCAGGTGGACGAAGACTAAGTCAAACGGTTTACAGGGGACCCACTGCCACGTCGACCTCGCCGTCGACTCAACGCCGGCGACCAGAGATGAGCATCGGCGACGATTTAGGGCTCCCCGGGACGAGCGGCTTGTTGCGTTCGAACGAGAAGACGGTGGCGAATCTACTGGTGGCAGCGCCCCCTCGAAATGGTCACCGGAGTTGCTCCGGTGAGCAGCAACTGCGGCGGTGCACGGCGGCGATGAATCAATCGAATGCTAGAGGTGATGCCGAGACGAAAAGAAGAGTCCCTGAGATGCGCACGCTCACCGTGAGGCTTCCCAGATGCTTGACGGAGTCTGCCGGAGACGAGGACGACGACAAGCTCCACTTTTCTGCGGGAGGCCGACGAAAGGGAACGGATGATTGGCGATGATTGAGACCTCCTCTCCTCGATTCCTTCCACGAGGATGCTCCCAGAGACACGGCGCTTCTCCTCGACTATGCGGCTGAGACGGGGGTGGTCTTAATCGGCGGCTAGCCGGAGAACTGGCCGTCGGTGGTTTTTGTTGCTTGCCAGAGATAGAGAGGGCTAGAGGGAAAATGGATGGGATCTGAGTGTAGCTAGGGTTCGTGCGCGTCTGCTCGTGCTTTTATAGCTCGAGTGGAGCTTGGAGGCGACGGCAACTCGCCGGAGACGGCACAGATGCGGCGGCGATGGTGTTGAGTGCTACGGCACGAATCTTGGCGAATTTTGGACCACACGGACTCGGTGCAACTTCAATTGAGCGTTGGGCAGGGTCTTGGCGTCCGAGATCATCCCTATCGGCGGCGACGACGTGGCCGGGACGCGCCTGTGCGTTGTCGACGTTGAGGAAGAAGAAGGGATCGCTTTTCTTCCTCGCCGAACCGGTATGATGGTCTGGGCTGCTTTGTTGGTGGGCTGGGCTACCAATGCGGGCTGCTGCTGGGCTGTGTTGGCCCGACAGGTAAAGTCTCTTTCTTTTCTATTTTCTGCTTTTATTTCCTGGTTTTAAAATTTGCTATTTGAATTCAAATTGAATCTGGATCATTTTGCAGGTTCTTAAATATTTGACACTCAATAAAATTTTATAGTAATGCTCACTGTATAATCTTGTTATTAAACAAATATTTAGTTTAGGATTTAATTAATATTTTGTGAGGCTTGAGTAAAATAGAAATGTTTTGTTATTCATTTTAATTCCCTTTTTAATTTAGAAACCAGATCTATTTAAGTGGTTTGAGAATTTATAATCTGTGCATAATGAACACATGTTTAGGTTGAGCTAGTGCTTGACAATATGGATTGTTCACATATAATTTTCATTATGGCTAGAGTTTAAATTAAATGGTAATGAAATGGAATTGTGTTATGATTTTATGTGGATAGTTATTTCTAAGGTTTTAAGAAGATGGTTAAGAAAGTTCTATAATCACTAATCTGGTTTTAGTAGACTTTAGCTTGAACTAATTAAGATGGATCCTATGTTTATAATTAGCAATGCATTTGCTAATGATGGTTTAATTTATGGAACACTACTTCATTTGGTCTACTAGGATGGAAAGGTAGGGTTTAATATTTTATGTGAAGTGATTCCTATGTGAAAGGTTTAGGGTTTTGGTGATGCTTCACTAATTGAAGTATTAAATAGGCATGAGGCATGGCAGGGTTATAATTATAATCCAAAGTAATCCATGGGTTGGAATTCACATGTAGTTTAGGGTTTAAGTTGTGACCACCAATATGATACACAACTAGAATTAGGATATGGCATAAGCTTTGGTTATGTTTTACTAATGGGACATGGCTCTCACCTCCAAGATTAAAGGTTGGTTTGAACAAGTAGAATTTAATACTACTCTAATATTCTCTAGGATAGACATGGATATGGTTAGTATTATAACTTCTCTCACTTCTCAATGTCTTGGAATATCCTAAGGTCCTACTCAAGAGATGATGATATGATCCTCTAAATAGATGGTTTGCCTAGGGATTCTACCTTGCAATATTCCGTAGCTTGTTCTTCAGGAAATCTGATAAACCTGCATCTTGTGGTATGCCTCCACCTCCTAGCTTCTTCATCTTGATCCTAGCTAATTCACATGGAGTGGCTCTATGTGTTTGTTCCCATGTACCATGCTACAAGATGAGCAAAGGGATGAAGGGTGTGGCTCTATTTATAGGCTTGGGCAAGCTCTAGTATCATGACACATAGGTGGTGACTCTTGTGTTGGTTTGATGAGTAAGGTTCTTGGTTGTCATGCTCTCATCCATAGCAATCCTTTGAGCATGAGGTGGCAAAGCTTGGAAAGCAAGTCATGTAGATATTTTCATCCCATGTGGCAAGATCATTATCCTCTCATATGATTTATTTTTGGATAGCCAAGTGGCATTTGCTACTAAATATCTTGTGGATGGTTTTATTATTGTGGATGAGTCATCATACCATCTTTGATTGGATTTACATTATAATATTGGTCAAAAGGTTAATGTTGAGGGTTATTTCTCAAGTTTGGATAGTTGGTGTTTGAATTCACCAAGGCATGATCATATGAGTTTCAAAATACTCATAGTTAGTTTTATTCAAATAGTTTGAACTATAATTCGTAATGTAAATGGATTTAGTTTTATGATATTCCATATACTTAATAAGTTATGATTTAAATAAGAATGTGTGGCTTTTATGCACTTTAGACCCCGTGGTTTACCTTATTTATAAGTGAATTAAATTACACACAAAGGTAGTTGCTAACTTTTAAGTGTTGTGTAATAGTTCTAGTTCCTTTTTGATCCAACCTATGGATCAAATTATGTCTACCCAAAATAAGGGTTTAGCAAAGATCACAGTGAAGTTTATAGCGCTTGACTTGATGATCTACTTCAATTCCAACAAGTCAAGTGAAACTTCAGTTACCGTGGTAAGTTTTATTTGAAAGCGCGAAAATTCCCCGGATTTTCTATGCATGAATGCAATGCACACTTTGGTGTTCTCTCATTTTATTGCCTCTAAACCTCGGATATTACAAAGCGGTCCTCGAAGCCGACCTCATCGGCTCTTTTCACGAACCCGCTCACATGGCATCGGGTGGAAAGGGTTCTCACCGAAGGCGCGCTCGATGGAGTGGACCTGTCCACCCCGTCGAGAGAACGCACCGTGTCGCTGCGTCGAGGAGATCAACTTCATGGTGGCTCACTCGCTGCACCGCCACTCTGAGAGCCTGGTGAACACTTTGGAGCGTGTCGCTCTGCGCGTGATCCAGGAAATCATGAGCCGTCAGTATTCTCCATCAGGACCAGCTCTGGGGGCTTACCAGGGAGAGATGCCACTCTAGTCCCGTCCACCGCTGCCGTTTGCGTTGGTAGCACCAGAAGTGCCGAATTCACCGGCATCCGCCGTTAACATGGTGGGGCTCACTTACCCTGGAGGATGCCAGCCAAGATCCTCGTTCAACATCAACATGATAGGGCTCGGGCACCACCCTGGCAAGGACAGCGACGAGGGCAGCTGCTCTCGCAGCGAAGGCAAGGAGGAAGCTGTTCCACGCGATCGGCCCCAACACCTCCAAAGGGTCCTGGTTACAATCAAGATGAAGGCCGACGCCAGCGATCGGCCCGCATTATCCGTACCACACGTTCTCCCTGTATTTGGTGTTGACCTCACAGGTGACGGAAAGCTAGGATATGGGTTTACATCGGCTGATGAGCTAGAAGAAGTCGACATCGGTCCTGGGGATAAGCCGCGACCAACTTTTATCAGCAAGAAGTTAGATCCACATCTTAGGGGTCGGATGATAGCTCGCTAAAAGAATACCCGGATTGCTTTGCGTGGGATTACACAGAGATGCCTGGGTTGGACAGAGCATCATTGAACATCGGCTTCCCCTTAAGAAAGGGTTTCGGCCGTTCCAACAACGAGCACGTCGGATGAAGGCCGAAATTCCGGAAGAAGTCAAGAAAGAGATCGAGAAGATGTTGGCCGCCGGGTTCATCGGGCCATGCGGGTATACTGAATGGATCTCCAGTATCGTTCCCGTAGAGAAGAAAGATGGCCGATGGCGTGTAGCCATCGATTTCCGAGATCTCAACAGAGCCACTCCAAAAGATGAATATCCGATGCCTGTGGCAGAAACGTTGATCAATGCAGCTGCTGGCCATAAGGTGTTGAGCTTCATGGATGGCAACGCCGGCTATAACCAAATTTTCATGGCTCCAGAAGATATACACAAGACAGCATTCAGAGTACCAGGGGCAGTAGGCTTGTTTGAATATGTAGTCATGACCTTTGGGTTGAAGAACGCTGGTGCAACGTACCAGAGAGCCATGAATTATATATTTCACGACCTGATCGGCAAGTTGGTGGAAATCTACATTGATGACGTGGTAGTCAAGTCTCGTCTCCATGGAGGGACACTTGGATGATTTGCGACGCATCCTAGACCGAACTCGGAAGTTCGGACTAAGAATGAATCCGAAGAAGTGTGCCTTTGGGGTGACGGCCGGTCAGTTCCTAGGTTTTCTGGTTCATGAACGGGGAATTGAGATCGGCCTGAAAAGTCAGGAGGCGGTGCGTACCATGCAGCCACCCACCACGAAGAAAGAGCTCCAATGTCTTATCGGCAAAATCAACTTCGTCCGACGATTCATCTCTAACCTGTCAGGACGAATCGAGCCGTTCATGGCGTTGGTGAAGATTAAATCTGATGACGAGTTTCACTGGGGGCAGAACGGCGAGCGGGCGTTTGACGAGATTAAGCGGTATCCGACGACGCCGCTGTGCTAGTTCCACCCCAACAAGACGGGCCGTTCTATATCTACTTGTCGGTGGCCGACACGTCCATCGCTTCGGTGGTGGTGCAACTCTATGAGGGTGTTGAAAAGGTCGTTTTCTACCTCAGCAGAAGGATGTTGGACGCGGAGACAAGGTATCCTGAGGTCGAGAAGCTTTGCCTCTGCCTGTTCTTCACCTTCACCAAGCTTCATCACATCCTTTTGACGGCAGAGATCATCGTCATCTGCAAGTCAGATGTTGTCAAGCACATGCTGTCGGCCCCTGTTTTGAAAGGCCGGCTTGGTAAGTGGATGTTTGCGTTGACGGAGTTCGATCTTCGGTATCAGCCTGCGAAAGCGATCCAAGGGACAAGCGTTGGCCGATCTTATAGCTGAACGGATTAACACTAATATAGCGGCACTATCCGTACGTGCGTGGGCTATGTTCTTCGATGGATCGGCTTGTGACGATGGTTGTGGCATCGGCATTCTGCTCGTGTCGCCTCGGGGGGCAACATATTCTTTCGCCATCGGGCTATCCGCACTTGCACCAACAATGTCGGCCGAGTATGAGGCGGTGCGCAAGGGAATTGAGTTGCTTTTAGAAGCCGGGGCGAGAGCGGTGGAGCTTTTGGAGACTCGAAGTTGGTGATCTCTCAACTCACGGACGAATACAAGTGCGAGAGTGAGTCACTTTTCCCATATTGGGTAGAGTGTCGTGAGCTGATGACACATTTTCGGTACATCAATTTCAATTGGGTCCCAAGGTCTCAGAATACCGACGCCAATGATCTCGCACAGATGGCATCAGGATACAAGGACATACCCGACGGGTCAGAAGTTCAGGTGCAGTTCCTGGAACAGGATGATTGGATAACCGATATCTTCAATTATTTGAAGGATTCGGCTCGGGGGGCACCCAAAAGGATAAGATACAAGGCTATGAAATATGTCCTTATAGGAGATGACATGTTCTACGGGACGTTGGAAGGGTTACTACTCAAATGCACGGGACCAAGCGAGTCTAATCGGCTCTTACATGAGGTGCATGAAGGCGCACTGTGGAACTCACCAATCGGCCCATAAGATGAAGTGGTTAATCGGGCGATCGAGATTTTATTGGCCTACCATGCTAGAAGACTGCTTCAACTACTACAAAGGATGCCAAGCGTGTCAAATGTTCGGAAAAATCCAGATGGTACCCGCATCAGCGATGAACCCCATCATCAAACCTTGGCCATTTCGAGGTTGGGGCATGGATATGATCGGCAAGATACATCCTCCGTCAAGCAAGAACCACGAGTGGATTCTGGCCATTACGGATTATTTCACCAAGTGGGTGGAGGCCGTTCCCATGAAGAAAGTAAAATCGGAAGATGTTATCCAATTTGTCAAAGAACATGTCATTCATAGGTTCGGGATTCCCCAAACCATCACGGCCGATGGAGGTTCGGTCTTTGTCTCTAAAGAATTCAGAAAGTTCTGCGATGACATGGGGATTAAGCTAATCCGATCATCTCCATACTACGCTCAAGCCAACGGGCAAGCCGAAGCATCCAATCAAAGCCTGATCAAGCTGATTAAGAGGAAGATTGAGGAGAACCCCAGGGTGTGGCATGAGACGTTGTCAGAAGCTTTGTGGGCCTATGGCATTTCATGCCATGGAGCTATAAAGACTTCGCCGTACCAGCTTGTCTATGGGCAGGAGGCCGTATTACCTTGGGAAATTACGGCCGGATCGAGACGTGTCACGTTTCGAGAATGACTCGACGCTCGAAGAATATGCAACCACGATGAGTGACACTGTTGAGGATGCAACGGAACTTAGACTTTGGTCGTTAGAGAAGATTAAAGAAAACAAAGCCAGAGTAGCTCGGGCATACAATAAAAAGGTAAGACCAAAGGAGTTTCAAGTTGGTGATCTAGTATGGGAAGCCATGTTGCCACTAGGAACCAGGGATAAAGCATACAGCAAATGTTCTCCTAATTGGCACGGTCCTTACAAAGTCATCCAGGTTCTGAAGGGCAATGCCTACATGCTTGAACAGTTGGATGGTGTGAAGTTCCCAGTGGCCGTCAACGGCCAACATCTCAAGAAGTATTTCCCAAGCATGTGGGAGGATGGACAGTGAGATATGGAGGCCGATTTTTAGATCGGCCAGTAAAAAAAAGAATCACAACCGATGTACAGACATCGACTTGAGAAAACATGTGGAGACAACAGTATGCTAACAGCCGATGCACGGGCATCGACTTCAGAATAATAAAAGCCGATGCATTGCCATCGACTCTAGAGGAACAAGCTCAATTAAGATCATAATATTTGGGATAAATCTCCTAGTGGTTTGTTGAGGAGTTCAATCTGCACGTTTAAGATGGTTTGGACGGGAGCTAGACCTGTTGGACCGTGTGGATAGGCAACGGCTTGGCCTCAAATCGCGTTTGTAGTACAAGCCGATGCCCTGTCATCGGCTCTTTGTACAGCGACTTCGTTCGACGATCGGCAAAGTTGACAAGAAAGCAAGACTAATTAGGGAATATTCTCTTCATTAATAGTGAGATTTCTTACAAAGAAAGAGCCGATTGCTCGGGGAAAAAAGAACAAAATCCGACTACTACTGCTAGTCCCTAATCTAAGGGCCGTTGCTGCCCTCGTCGTCGTCATCGCTGCCGCCGGCGCAGCTGCTGATGGACTCCTCATCGCTGCTCCCGTAGCCTTCTATGGGAGCCTCGTCTTCCTCATCGTCGTCATCACTATCGTCGTCCCACCAGGCGCGGAGGCGCTTCGCCGGTGGGTAACCTTCGAGGGAGTCGTCGTCGTCATCCTCCGCCTCTTCCTCGGAGGAGGTGAAGTCGTCCCGGGAGAAGCGGTCGTCCTCGCTCTCCGCCTCCTCCTCCCCGTCGACGAGGAATCGAAGGTCGTCCTCTCCGTCGGTCAAGGATTTGTCATCCTCGGACCAGATGGAGGAATCGTGTTCCTCCTTGTCCCACGTCGTTGGGGCGAGGATGTCATGCGCCGCCAACGAGCCCCACTCTGGCGTCGGCTCACGGAAGGGAGATGATACGTAGGAGAGGTTTGAGGAGGCAGAAGAGGAGGAGGAGGAAGAAGACATGGCTACGGAGGAATGGGGGTTTGTTCGCCGATGGCTAGTACGGAGCAGGAGGGTGAAGGGGCGAACTGCTCGACGCGGTTAAATAATGGGATATTGGGGAGAGTTAATGCTACGACAGTTTCCGAGGAAATGGTGCCAACGGATTGTCGAGTCGTGCATAGAAGTCGAGAAGGCAAGGCATCATGGTGAAGGATACTGCGGCGGTTCTGCTCTGCCATGACATGACCCGACGAAAGAAAAGCGCAATGATTTTGGAAATGTCATTTCCAAAACCAGGGGGGCATGTGTTATCACCAGAATTTGACAGGATCAGAGGTGGGCCGCGATTGGAGATGGGTTTGAAGGATATACATAGAAGGAATACATGAATCGGCCTTTTATACCAAGTTTGGGCTAGATTGCCCATGTATCTGTATTATAGTAGATCGCATCGTAGTTTAGAAGTTAGAGTTTAACCCGTGCACGGTTAGGTGCACGCCCGAATTAGAAAGTCCCTCGGACTATAAATATGTATCTAGGGTTTATGAAATAAACAACAACCAAGTTCACCACAAACCAATCTCGGCGCATCGCCAACTCCCCCGTCTCGAGGGTTTCTTTCGGGTAAGCACCATGCTGCCTAGATCGCATCTTGCAATCTAGGCAGCACACGTTTATTCGTCGTCCATGCGTTGCTCGTCATCGAAGCCTTTTTGATGGCGAGCAACGTAGTTATCATAGATGTTTTAGGGTTAGCATTGTTCATCGTATCATATGCTATCGTCGTGCAACCCTTAGGCATCTAGCCGCCTTTACACCTACCTTGGGTGTAAGGGCGGCACCCCGCTTGATCATTGTCTAGTAGATCCAATCCGTTATGATTGCTCCTTGTTCTTCAAGGATTAGTTTAATATCTGCATTGTTAGGCCTTACAAACGGGTCGAAGGATCCAGTGGCGCGTAGGGTGTAGTTTGCTAGCCCTAGACAGGATGTTCCGAGGATCAACTTCGTGTTGGTTTTTAGGCCTTGTCTAGGGTCGGTTTGTTGACTGCCAAAACCCACCGGCGGGCGGCGGCCTTGTCAACACCGTAGAGCCGGGAAGAGCCTAGAGCTGCGGCTGGCTGAGACCCCTCCGAGCGACGGCCCGCAATGCTCTTCTGGTCACACGCGGCGATGCGAAGTGCAAGGGCGTGCCACCTGACCTATACCTGGTCAGGAAGGTGATGGGGATGCCTCGCTTAGTTTCCTGCGAGGGCATACATGTAAACATTAAATACGAGCCTCGATCGGCTCTCGGGTTATCCCGTGAATCGGCTCAAAGAGCCGATCCACCCATGATTCGTACGGGGTGTACGAATACTTGGTGGTCCTGCTTGATCAAGATGAAGCTAATGAGATCTACGACGATTTAGGGTTTTCACCGCATAATCGGATCATCCTACTCCGAGGTTGGGCCTCGCGGCCACGCACGGTGCTCGTAAGCCGATCCTAAACAAGGCCTAGAAACCAACATGAAGTTGATCCTCGGAACATCCCGTTTAGGACTTGCGAACGCCACCCTACGTGCCACTTTGGATCCTCCCCCTTTGTAAGGCCTAACTATTGCGAGATATTAAACTAATCCTTGTAGAACAAGGAGCAATCGTAACGGATCGGATCTACTAAATAATGATCAAGCGGGTGCCGCCCACACCTGAGATAGGCGTGAGGGCGGCTAGATATGCAAGGGTTGCACTACGTAAGCATGCTTAAACGAAGAACAATGCTAACCCTAACACATCTAATGATAACTACGTTGCTCGCCATCAAAAGCGCTTCGATACGAGCAACGCATGAACAACGTGGGGCTTGTGCTGCCTAGATCGCAAGATGCGATCTAGGCAGCATGTCGCTACCTGATAGAAACCCTCGAGACGAAGGAGTTGGCGATGCGCCGAGATTGGTTTGTTTTGGGGTTGAACGTGAGTTGTTGTTTATTCCATAAACCCTAGGTACATATTTATAGTCCGGGGACTTTCTAATGAGCGTGCACTAAACCGTGCACGAGTAAGATTCTATCTCTAAACTAAAATACGATCTAATATGTTACAGATACACGGGCAATTAAGCCCAACTTGGTATAAAAGGCCGATCCACGTATTCCTCCATATATATATATCTTCAGACCATCTTGATCGCGGCCCACCTCTGACTTGGTCAAATTCTGGTGATAACACATGCCCCCCTGGTTTTGGAAATGATATTTCCAAAATCATTACGTTTTTCTTTCGTCGGGTCATGTCATGGCGAGCGAGAACCATTGCAGCATTTTTCGTCGGGTCATGTCATGGCGGAAGCGAGAACCATTGCTCCGCACAATTTGACCGTTGTCTTTGGGTACTGCCTCCTCGAAAACTGCTGTGGCATTGAATTTTTCACCGTAGCCCCTTTTATTTAACCGCTCTGAGTGATTCGCCATTTCACCATCCTGCTCTGTCCTGGCCATCGGTGCCCAAAAACCCTCAAAACTCCCACGACCATGTCTTCCTCTTCTTCCTCTTCCTCGTCGGTCTTCCACGACTCCTCCTCCGAGCTCTCCTACGGGTCCTCTTCCTCCCGTGAGACGCCGCCGGACATCCGCGCCCCAGAAGTATGGGACCTGGAAGACCACGCCTCCTCTGTCTGGTCCGAAGACGACCAGTCCCTGACCAGTGGGGACGAAGATCTTTAGTTCCTCGCCGTCGGGGAACTGGAGTCGGAGAGCGAGGACGACCAGTTCCCCTGGGACGGCTGCCCCACCTCTGAAGAAGAGGAAAAGGAAGACGACGGCGACGACGACGACTCCCTCGAGGGTTACCCGCCGGCAAGCGCCTCCGCATGTGGTGGGACGACGATAGCGAGCGACGATGAAGACGAAGATGAAGCTCCCGTAGAGGGCTATGGGAGCAGACGACGAAGAACCCATCGGCGGTAGTGCCGATGAGAGTTCCGAAGACGACGACGAAGGAAGCAACGGCCCGTAGATTAAGATCTACTAGTATAGGCCTAGCAGTAGTAGATTGGTCAATAGACCCTTCTTTTGTTCTTCCTTCCCGAGCAATCGGCTCTTTCTTTGTAAGAAATCCTCTTATCAATGAAGAAAATCCCTTAACTCCCTTGCCGATTGTCGAATGGAGTTGTCGTACAGGGAGCCGATAGCAGAATATCGGCTCATCTTGCTATCTGAGGCCAAGCTGTTGTATAAACTTACTTCACTAAAGTCGATATCAGCATATCGGCTCTTGTTCTCTGAAGTCGATGCCCGTGCATCGGCTGTGATTTTTATATATATATGCTTTCCCTTCTTTTTCCTTTTTTTTTTTTACTGGCCGATTCTGAAATCGGCCCCTACATTTTACTGTCCGATTCTGAAATCGGCCCATCCCTCTCGTCCATCATCCCACATGCTTGGGAAATATTTCTTGAGGTGTTGGCCATTAACAGCCACGGGGAACTTTTCGCCGCTCAATTCCTCCAGCATGTATGCATTACCCTTCAAGGCCTGGACTACTTTGTACGGACCGTGCCAATTAGGAGACCACTTGCCATATGCCTTATCCCTGGTTCCCAATGGCAACACAGCTTCCCACACAAGATCACCAACTTGGAACTCTTTTGGCTTAACCTTTTTGTTGTAAGCACGAGCCACCCTGGCTTTGTTCTCCTTAATCTTCTCCAACGACCAAAGCACTGAGTTCCGTTGCGTCCTCAATAGTGTCGCTCATCAAGGCTGCGTATTCTTCAGTGTGTCGGATCATTCTGAAACGTGACGCGTCTTGATCCAGCCGTAATTTCCCAAGGCAATACGGCCTCCTGGCCATAGACAAGCTGGTACGGCGAGGTCTTTATAGCCCCATGGCACGACATGCGGTAGGCCCATAATGCTTCTGATAACTTCTCGTGCCAATCCCGAGGATTCTCGTCAATTTTCCTCTTGATCAGCTTGATCGGGCTCGATTGGACGCCTCGGCCTGTCCGTTAGCTTGAGCATAGTATGGGGATGATCGGATCGGTTTAATCCCTACGTCATCACGGAACTTCACTGAAATCTTTAGAAGTGAAGACCGAACCTCCATCGGTCGTGATAGTACGGGGATTCCAAACCTATGAATGACGTGTTCTTTCACAAACTTGATCACGTCCTCACGATGTTACCTTTTCATAGGGACAGCCTCCACCCACTTGGTGAAGTAATCTGTGATAACCAAAATCCATTCATGTTTTTTACCCGATGCCGGATGGATTTTGCCGATCATATCCATGCCCCACCCACGAAACGGCCAAGGCTTGATGATGGGGTTCATCGGCTGATCTTGGCACCATCCGAACTTTCCCAAACATACGACATGCTTGGCACCCCTTGTAATAATTGAAGCAATCTTCAAGCATAGTGGGCCAATAAAACCACGATCGCCCGATCAACCACTTCATCTTATGAGCCGGCTGATGTGTTCCACGGGCGCCTTCATGCACCTCATGTAAGAGCCGATTGGACTCGGTCGGTCCTAGGCACTTGAGTAGCAACCCTTCTAATGTCTCGTAGAACATATCGTCTCCTATAAGGACATACTTCATGGCTACGTATCTCACCCGTTTAGGTGCCCCCGAGCCGAATCTTTCAAATAATCGAAGATCTCGGCTCTCCAATCATTACTGTTCCGAGAATTGTATCGAACCTCTGCTCCGTCGGCTATATCTATGTAGCTCGACGCCATCTGTGCGAGATTGTTGGCATCGGTATTCCGGGACCTTGGGATCCAATTGAAGTTGATGTACCGGAACTGTGTCATCAATTCACGGCATTCCACCCAATATGGGAACAGCGATTCACTTTCGCAAT
Organism: Lolium rigidum; assembly: GCF_022539505.1. Classification (NCBI taxonomy): domain Eukaryota; kingdom Viridiplantae; phylum Streptophyta; class Magnoliopsida; order Poales; family Poaceae; genus Lolium; species Lolium rigidum. Next base: position 61,837 of record NW_025900201.1, read on the forward strand.
TATATTCCTCCGTGAGCTGGTTAATCACCAACTTTGAGTCTCCGAAGAGGTCTACAGCTTCAGCTCCAGCTTCCAATAACAATTCCATTCCTTTACGTATTGCCTCATATTCTGCTACGTTGTTGGTGCAAGGGGTAGATAATCGATGGAGAAGGAGTATTCCGCCCCGAGGCGATACGAGCAGGATGCCGATGCCGCAACCATCGTCACAAACCGATCCATCGAAGAACATAGCCCATGCCCGAATGGATAGTGCTTCTATATTGGTGCTGATCCGTTCGGCGATGAGATCGGCTAACGCTTGGCCCTTAGCCGCCTTCGCGGCTGATGCCGGAGGTCAAATTCCGGCAGCGCAAGCATCCATTTACCGAGTCGGCCTTTCAAAACAGGGGCCGACAACATGTGTTTGACGACGTCGATTTACGGATGACGATGATCTCTGCCGTCGGAAGGATGTGATGAAGCTTGGTGCGGGTGAAGAATAAGCGAGAGGCAAAGTTTCTCGACCTCGGGGTATCTTGTCTCCGCGTCCAGGCATCCTTCGGCTGAGGTAGAAAACGACTCTTTCAACGCCATCGTAAAGTTGCACCACCACTGAAGCGATGGACGTATCAGCTGCGACGGTAGATGTAGAATGGCCTGTCTTGCTAGGGCGGAACTAGCACGAGCGGCGTTGTCAGATATCGCTTAATTTCATCAAACGCCTGTTGCTGTTTTGCCCCCGGTGGAAACTCGTCGTCGAGACTTGGTCTTCACCGGTGCCATGAACGGCTCGATTCGTCCGACAGATTAGAGATGAACCGCCGGACGAAATTGATCTTGCCGATGAGGCGTTGAAGCTCTTTTTTCGTGGTCGGCGGCTGCATGGTACGCACCGCCTCCGACTTTTCGAGGCCGATCTCAATTCCCCGTTCATGAACCAGAAAACCTAGGAATTGACCAGCCGTCACGCCAAAGGCACACTTCTTCGGATTCATTCTCAGCCCGAATTTCCGAGTCCGTTCTAGGACGTGCCGTAGATCGTCCAAGTGCCCCTCCATGGATACCGATTTGACCACCACGTCGTCGATATAGATCTCCACCAACTTGCCGATCAGATCATGAAATATATAATTCATGGCTCGCTGGTACGTTGCACCGGCATTCTTCAACCCAAAGGTCATGACCATGTACTCGAACAAGCCTACGCCCCGGTACCCTGAATGCGGTCTTGTGTATGTCTTCGGAGCCATGAAAATCTGATTATAGCACGGCGTTGCCATCCATGAAGCTCAACACCTTGTGGCCAGCAGCGGCGTTTATCAATGTTTTCGCCACGGGCATCGGATATTCGTCCTTTGGGGTAGCTCTGTTAAGATCTCGGAAATCGATGGCCACGCGCCATCGGCCGTCCTTCTTCTCCACCGGAACTATACTTGGAGATCCACTCGGCATACACTGCATGGCCTGATGAATCCGGCGGCCAACATTTTCTCAATCTCCTTCTTGACTTCTTCCGGAATCTCGGCCCTCATCCGACGTGCTCGTTGTTGGAACGGCCGAAATCCTTTCTTCGGGGAGGCGATGCTCAATGATGCTCCTGTCCAAACCAGGCATCTCAGTGCAATCCCATGCAAAGCAATCCGGGTATTCCTTCAACGGGGCTATCATCTGTCCCCGAGGCTGCGGATCTAACTTCTTCGTGATAAAAGTAGGTCGAGGCTTATCCCCGGGACCGATGTCAACTTCCTCTAGCTCATCGGCTGATGTGAACCCGTACCCCGGCTTCCCGTCACCGTGAGGTCGACGCCGCATGCCGGGAGAGCGGGCGATACGGATACTGGCGGGCCGATTACTAGCATCGGCTTCTACCTTGATCATCACCGGGATGTTTTGGCGGTGTCGGGGCCGATCACACGGAGCGAGCCTCTTCCTCGTCTTTGCCACGAGAGCGGTTGCCCTCGTCTTTATCTTCATCAAGGGGGTGCCCCGAGTTCTATCATGTTGATGTTGAACGGATGTCCCGGTTGGCACCTCCCGGGTGAGTACCGATTAATCCTGTTAACGGCACGCGCCGGTGAATTATGCGCTCCTGGTGTCTCCGTGTGCGCGACGACGGCGGATGGGAGTTGAGTGGCACTTTTCCTTGGTAGGTTTTGAGAGCTGGCTCTAACAAAGAGTGCTGATTCTTCATGACCTCCCTGATCATCCGAACGGCGACATGCTCCAAAGTATTCACCAGGCTCTCGGAATGGAGACGCAACGAGTGAGCCACCATGCCACCAATCTCATGGCGTACGGCCCTGGTACATTCTTCTGATGGGACGAGATAGGTCCACTTCATCGAGTGCGCCTTCCGGTGAGAACTCCTTTCGCCTGACGCCATGCGAACGGGTTTTGCGATACGAGCCGATGAGGTCGGCTTCGAGGGTAGCCTTGATCTCGTTGTATTGCTTCTTGAGGTCGTCGAGCGGATCCTCGTACGTGAGCTGGCGTGCCGTCCGCCATCTCAGATGTAGATGGCGATGTGGTTGATGTAGACGATTGTCCCACCGGCGTGCCGGAATGTGTTGACTGCCAAAACCCACCGGCGGGCAGCGGCCTTGTCAACACCGTAGAGCCGGGAAGAGCCTAGAGCTGCGGCTGGCTGAGACCCCTCCGGCGACGGCCCGCAATGCTCTTACGGTCACACGCGGCGATGCGAAGTGCAAGGCGTGCCACGACCTATACCTGGTCGGGAAGGTGATGGGGATGCCTCGCTTAGTTTCTGCAGGGGCATACATGTAAACATTAAATACGAGCCTCGATCGGCTCTCAGGTTATCCCGTGAATCGGCTCAAAGAGCCGATCCACCCATGATTCGTACGGGGTGTACGAATACTTGGTGGTCCTGCTTGATCAAGATGAAGCTAATGAGATCTACGACGATTTAGGGTTTTCACCGCATAATCGGATCATCCTACTCCAGGTTGGGCCTCGCGGCCACGCACGGTGCTCGTAAGCCGATCCTAAACAAGGCCTAGAAACCAACATGAAGTTGATCCTCGGAACATCCCGTTTAGGACTTGCGAACGCCACCCTACGTGCCACTGGATCCTCCCCCTTTGTAAGGCCTAACTATTGCGGATATTAAACTAATCCTTGTAGAACAAGGAGCAATCGTAACGGATCAGATCTACTAAATAATGATCAAGCGGGGTGCCGCCCCACACCTGAGATAGGCGTGAGGGCGGCTAGATATGCAAGGGTTGCACTACGTAAGCATGCTTAAACGAAGAACAATGCTAACCCTAACACATCTAATGATAACTACGTTGCTCGCCATCAAAAGCGCTTCGAGTACGAGCAACGCATGAACAACGTGGGGCTTGTGCTGCCTAGATCGCAAGATGCGATCTAGGCGAGCATGTCGCTACCGATAGAAACCCTCGAGACGAAGGAGTTGGCGATGCGCCGAGATTGGTTTGTTTTGGGGTTGAACGTGAGTTGTTGTTTATTCCATAAACCCTAGGTACATATTTATAGTCCAGGGGACTTTCTAATGAGGGCGTGCACTAAACCGTGCACGAGTAAGATTCTATCTCTAAACTAAAATACGATCTAATATGTTACAGATACACGGGCAATTAAGCCCAACTTGGTATAAAAGGCCGATCCACGTATTCCTCCATATATATATATCTTCAGACCATCTTGATCGCGGCCCACCTCTGACTTGGTCAAATTCTGGTGATAACACGGTTTACGATCACCGTGCGTGGCCGCGAGGCTCGATCACGAGTAGGATGTTCCGATTATGCGGTGAAAACCCCAAATCGTAGTAGGTCGCTTTAGCTTTATCTTGATCAAGCAGGACCACCATCTGATCGTACACCTCGTACGCATCATGGGTGGATCGGCTCTTTGAGCCGATTCACGGAGACAACCTGAGGCCGATCGAGGCTCGTATTTAACGTTTACGTGTATGCCATGCAGGAAACTAAGCGAGGCATTCTCCAACACCTTCCCGACCAGGTATAGGTCAGGTGGCACGCCCTGCATCAGCATCGGACGTGCGTGCCGAAGGCTTTGCGGGCCGTCGCTCGGAGGGACCAGGGCCAGCCGCAGTCCTGGGAGATTCCCAGCTCTACGGTGTTGCCCGTCGCTGCCCGCCGGTGGGTTTCTGACCGCAACAAAATGACAAAATGATTAATAGTTTAGTTACAATAATTATTTTAGAAAACAGTAAAATGGTTTTAGATTACTTATCCAAATTCAAACACTTTTTATGTTGAAAAGTTTTGTCAGATTCGAAAGATGTCGCTATCGTGGCTGCCGATGTGAAGCAGCAGCTTGCACCGAAATGGCCCACGCCAAATAAGTACATAGCACCGAGAATGGTGAAGCACTATGTCGACATGCTTGAGCGACCATCACCAGTTGAAGAGCTATCAGACTATGACCGCTCTATTGTACAATCTGTTAAAGCAAACAGGAAAACAATTGTACAGCCGGGAGAACAGAAAAACCAAGAGTTACCCCCACCCCTCCTCAATGTGTACTCCTATGATGAGCCGAAGAAACCTCTTCTCATAGCTAACCAGTTCACGCATCTAGGAACACAAATGCGAAGATTGCATTACTCGTACATGAAAGCCTATGCGAAAGGGGACATCATGCTCACAGCGGTAGTTAGAGATGAGCATTACTTCTATGGAGACGACGAGATAATCATTAAGTTTGAAGAACTATTTCAGTTATTCAATTAAGATGCCATGGACAAATCTCTCGTCAGCTGCTATTGTCTGTAAGTGATTTATTTCTATGATTAAGTCTCTACCTTAGCTTGTTCATTGCATGAATAATTATCCTCACCATATTCTTTTAACGCTATTATGTAGAATGAAGATGCTCGAATGCAAGAGAGGACAAATCTATGACCTTGGGTTCGTTGGCCCAAATACCGTTCATGAATTTACGGTAGAAAAACACGCCAAGGACAAATCTATGAAACAAGAAACCAAAATGGAAATACTATTTCCTTACAACTTCAAGTGAGTGTTACTGTCTTGTACACTCATTCGATTTCACTTACTTGATGTTTAGTGTAATCCTTCGAGTTATGCGTGCGCAGGTTCCACTTTATTCTGCTAGACATTCAGATTGACAAAGGAGTAGTACTTGGCATGGACTCGAAACGTAAAAACAATGAGACGTGGCGGATCTTAGCAGAATGCTCCAGGGGTAATTTAATTCATTATCGCCCTATATCAGCATCTTCCGTTCATTTCCTGATATCAAGTAATTAATAACTCCTTTACTCTTTTTTTGCCGGGCAGGGTTTGGAAACGGTTCAACAAGCTTGCTAGGGGTGAATGGAAGTAGTACTATAGCTAGATCCGCGCATCTCATTGATTGTTGTTTCAATACCATTATCATGCTTGATTATTATTTTGATTGAACTCTATTCTCGTAAAGTATTTGACGCAGCATGATAGGAATAATTTATGTGGATACTACGTTGGCGAATACATTCGCCAGATAACCTGTCGTCGGGGGGTGGCAGAATTCTACAAAGCCTTCATGTACGGAAACAATATTCACAATCTTATTTTATTGCCATCAATTGTGTTGAGTTTAATTCATATATGTTGATCCCCTTCTTTACGTTAGATCGGACGTCTGAGGGATAGTCCTCTAACAGAGGACCGCTTACGAGCAATTCAAGAGGAATTGGCGGGATTCTTACTTACGGAGGTCATAGTTGCAAATGGGTAATACCATCATGACTATATGCTGCGGCAGAGAAACAGCAACGGCCGAGTGCTTGATGTGTGGAGGACTTCAGGACTTTAGTGCGGGTTGGTGTTACCAGGATGATTGTAGGACTTTAGTTCCAGTTGGTGTTACCAACCTGACTAAAGCCCCTTCACACGGAGCGCCTGAGCACAGCCACGTGGAGGCCCTTTAGTCCTGGTTTGCAACCCAACCAATACTAAAGGAAGGACCTTTTTGTCCCGATTCCTTAGTCACGGTTGTAAAACCGAAACTAAAAGCCCTTACAAACGGGCTGCCCTAGCTAGCGCTCGAGTGCCAGGGAGAAAATGAGCGCTCAGTTTCCAACTAATTATTTTTTTTCCATTTTTGGCAAATTTTGGACTGTAGTGGAGGCTATTGAGGGAAAGTTTTGCATGCATGTAGAAACAGACGAATTTGATGACGTAAGCGAGAATCTTTTCAAATTTGAAAATTTAAAACGTTTTATCTCACAAACGACAACTCCGATTTAAGATCCGTTTTCACCTATGAGTCGGTCTCGTCGAGATCTTCAAAACTAGCACCCATGTTAATATGTTTCGACGATTTTTTTCGAGCTAAAAGTTATCAGCCCTCTTTATTCGAATAATCAACCCTCCGTACTTGAGTGATCAACGGTAAATGTATAAAATTATCAACTGCTGCACAGGGGTATTGAGGGAAAGTTCTGCATGCATGCACAAATAGACGAATCTCGCGATGTCAGCGGAATCTTTTCCAAATTTCAAAATTCAAAACGTTTTAACTTTCAAACGACAACTCCAAATTAAGATCCGCTTTCACCAATAAATCCGTCTCGACGAGATCTTCAAAACTAGCACCCATGTTGATATGTTTCGAGAAACTTTTTTCACGGCTAAAAGTTATCAACCCTCTCTATTCGAATAATCAACCCTCCGTACTTGAGTGATCAACGGTAATTGTATAAAATTATCAACCTGGTGCGAGGTATTGAGGGAAAGTTACGCATGCATGCACAAATAGACGAATCTGGCGATGTCGATGGAATCTTTTCCAAATTTCAAAATTCAAAACGTTTTAACTTTCAAACGACAACTCCAAATTAAGATCCGCTTTCACCAATAAATCCGTATCGACGAGATCTTCAAAACTAGCACCCATGTTGATATGTTTCGAGAAACTTTTTTTCTGGCTAAAAGTTATCAACCCTCTGTATTCGAATAATCAACCCCTCCGTACTTGAGTGATCAACGGTAATTGTATAAAATTATCAACCTGGTGCAGGGTATTGAGGGAAAGTTCTGCATGCATGCACAAATAGACGAATCTGCTGATGTCAGCGGAATCTTTTCCAAATTTCAAAATTTAAAACATTTTAACTTTCAAACGACAACTCCAAATTAAGATCCGCTTTCACCAATAAATTCGTCTCGACGAGATCTTCAAAACTAGCACCCATGTTGATATGTTTCGAGAAACTTTTTTTCTGGCTAAAAGTTATCAAGCCTCTCTGTTTGAATAATCAACCCCTCCGTACTTGAGTGCTCAACGGTAAATGTATAAAATTATCAACCCGAAAGTTAATTTTATTTTAAACATTTTACCGAATATTTTTTAGTTTAGAAGCTATCAACCCGGTGTCCTGTTATTTATCAACGGTAAATATAAATGACTACCAACCCTAAAAATCTAACTTCATTTCGAATATTTTGGCGACTCTTTTTAGTTTACAAGTTATCAACCCGGTGCTCCGTTATTTATCAATGGTAATTATAAAAAAACTACCAACCCTAAAAGGTATTTCATTTAGAATATTTTAGCGAACATTTTTTATTTTACAAGCTATCAACTCTGGTGCCTCGTTATTTATCAACTTGTAAATATAAATAAATAATAACCCTAAAAAGTATTTCATTTAGAATATTTTAGCGACTCTCTTTTAGTTTACAAGCTATCAACCCGGTGACCCATTATTTATCAATGGGAAATATAAATAAATATCAACCCTAAAAATTTAATTTAATTTAAAAAATGTAGCAACTCTTTTTTTGTTTACAAGTTATCAACCCGGTGCCCCGTTATTTATCAACGGTAAATATAAATACCTAGCAACCCTAAAAAGTAAATTTCATTTAGAATATTTTAGCAACTTTTGTTAGCTTACAACTTAAAAACAGTACTTAATTTGAGTAGCAAGTGGTAGTTCATTTGAGTTGCAAGTGGATCTTCCCACCCGTTATTTTCCCCCTTAAAAACCACTGGCCCGAAAAAGGGAATTGCAAAAGGACACCCTTAAACATGAATTACCGTACGAAAAATAAAACCCAAAAAGGGAATTGCAAAAGGGAATTGCAAAAGGGAATTGCAAAGTAATAACAACAAAAAGGGAATTGAAAAAGTTAGTCGAAATAATATAAAATTTGATACAAAGTAAGTACAAAGAAAAAATAAAGGGAATTGATAAAAGGGAATTGAAAAAAGAAATTATATAAAATAAGTCTTTCATAAAAAAATAATAGGGATGAAATGAAAAAAGGAATGAAAAAAAGCACCAAGTACGTACAGCCAAAAACATGGTCAGAATGCAATAATAAAAAAAATCGAGTTGCATGTTGGGGTCATATGACAGTGCATGTGAGATGTGATAAGTACATGCACGTGCACCGTCGATCTGTCTCCTCCTGGCAGCTTGCAGTAGTAATTAGTTAATCAACAGAGCACAAAACGACAAAAGCTAATTAAGGAAAGAAAGGGAATTGTATTCGCGCAAGCGCGAGCGCTCCGCGCCAGAGGAACCGAACGCTCGAGCGGTCGAACGCCACCCAGGGAATCTG